>NC_041225.1:58690878-58694462 GCF_002837175.3 Physeter macrocephalus
ACCGTATGCTAACACATATATATGGAATCTAAAAAAAAAAAAAAAAAGGGTCAAGAAGAACCGAGGAGCAGGACAGGAATAAAGATGCAGACCTACTAGAGAATGGACTCCAGCTTACCCTTCCCCCTTGACATATACACGCTACCAAATGTAAAATAGATAGCTAGTGGGAAGCAGCTGCATAGCACAGGGAGATCAACTCGGTGCTTTGTGACCACCTAGTAGAGGGGTGGGAGGGAGACGCAAGAGGGAAGAGATATGGGGATATATGTATATGTATAGCTGATTCACTTTGTTATAAAGCAGAAACTAACACACCATTATAAAGCAATTATACTCCAATAAAGATGTTAAAAAAAAAGATATACCAGGCATATGTTAAACAAAAGAAGGTTAAGGTAGCTGTAAAAAAAAAAAAAAAAATTACATTTCTTCTTTGAGATGAGTTTTTAAAAAGGCCATTATATTCTACACATGTAATAAACAGTGTCTAAAACATGAAGAAGAAAAAAAAAAGAATCTCTGGATGTGAGACGGAGGCATCAGTATTTAAAAAACAAAAACTTGCCATGTGATTACACTGTACACCCAAGTTTGAGCAATAGTGTTCTAGGGTAGTGCTTCTCAAACTTGAACTACATAAGAATACCCTGAGGAGGTTTTTTAAAATTCTGATTCCCTGGCCCTATGCTGACTGATGATATCATAATCTGTAGGGATGAGTTCCAAGAAATCAGTATCTTTTGAAACTCTCTGGGTGATTCTATGTGGCCCATTTAAGAAGCAGTGTTTTGTCAAGAGAATGAGAAGACTGGAAGAAAATATTTACCAAAGATATATAGGACAGTTATCCAAAATATACAAAGAACTCTGCCAACTGAAAATTATCACTTGCCATCTGTTTCTACAAGAATGAAGTCACTAGCCACTGCAGTCGCTGACCTTCAATACACCCTGAAAGGAGTTCAGGGCAGAGATCAGGAATGAGGCACTCTGTGCTCTGGGAAAAACTAGCAGAACAGACTTTCAGACAGATATTTTCAGGAGAAGATTTTATGAGCCCAAATTCTTGCATCTCCTCAGATCTAGAAAAGCACTAAAATCATTATCGGAGACATGTGGCCCTCATGACTAGCAGCAGCCTTCTGCTAAAATGTGTGCTTGGCTGCAGGTATCCACCTTCACTAAAATCCCATATATACTGACCTCGGCCACTACCTCTTCGGAGCAGTCCCTCAGAGCTATCTGAGAGGCTGTCTCTCAGGCTATAGTCCTCATTTTGCCCCAAATAAAACTTAACTCACTACTCTCACGTTGTGCATTTTTTTCACTCAACAACTCTTGTAACTCAACAATAAGAAACTAAACAACCCAATTAAAAATTGGGCAAAAGATTTGAACAGACACCTCACCAAAGGAGATGTACAGGTGGCCAATTAGCATACGAAAAGATGCTCCAAATCACATGTCATTTCGGGAACTGCAAACGAAAACAACAATGAGATACCACTATACACTATTAGAATGCTGAAAGTGTGAAACACTGACAACACCAAATGCTGGCGAGGATGTGAAACAACAGGAATTCTCATTCATTGCTGGTGGGAATACAAAATAGTACAACCACTTTGAAAGATAGTTTAACAGTTTCTCACAAAGTTAAACACAGTCTCACCATATGATCCAGCAATCACGCTCTTTGATAATTACCCAAATGAGTTGAAAACATACGTCCTCACAAAAACCTGCCATAAATGTTTGTAGCAGCTTCATTCATAATTGTCAAAACTTGGAAGCAATCAAAGTGTCCTTCAGCAGGTGAATGGGTAAATCAACTGTGGTCCATCTTGAGAATGGAATGTTATTCAGCGCTAAAAATAAATGAGCTACCAAGCCATGAAAAAATACGGAGGAAATTTAAATACGTATTACTAAGCAAAATAAGCCAATCTGACAGGCCACATACTGTATAATTCCAACTATATGACACTGGAAAAGGCAAAACTAAATAAATAGTAAAAAAAGATCATTGGTTGCCGGGGATTCGCGGGGAGGGAGGGATGAATAGGTGGAGCACAGAGGATTTTTAGGGCTATGAAACTATTCTGTGTGAAATTACAATGGTGGATATATATCATGATACATTTGTGAAAACGCATAGAATGTACGAGACCAAGAGTGCACCCTAATGTAAACTATGGACTTGGGGTGATAATGACGTGTCAATGTAGGTTTAGCAATTGTAACAAACGTAACTTTCTGGTGGGGCACTTGATAATGGTAAGCTATCCGTGCCTGGGGGAAGGGGTAAATGGGAAATCTCTGTACTTTCTGCTCCATTTTGCTGTTCACCCGAAACCACTTTAAAAGGTAAAGTCTCCTAAAAACAAAGAAATAGAAGCAGTATTTTTGACCTTCACTATTCAGTGTGTGTACAGCCCTTGTAAGCATCACCTGGAGCTTGTTAGCGCAAATTCATGGGTCCCACCTCAGACCTACTGAGTCATAATCTCTGCAATCTCTGTTTGAACAAGCATTCTGCCCTGCAGGTGATTCTAATGCTCACAAAATTTTGAGAGGTGCTATCCTAATACTCACAAACTTCAATGTGCAAGAATGACTAAGTATCTCATTAAAATGAGGATTCTGATTCAGTAAATCTGGAATGAGGCCAGAGATTCGGCATTTTGGGCAAGTTCCAAGGTGATGTCCAGATGCTGCTGGTATAAAGACCACTGTCTGAACAGCAAGGCTAGAACAAAGCAATAGAATGAAGCCTTCTCTTCCTGCTTCATTCTCTCTGCTCCTGCCCGCTGCTCCCAAACACACACACCCTGTAATAAGGTCTCAAGCGTAACGTACCATAGGAAGAGGAAAGAAAGCTGTTCACCCTGGGTGTAGGCAATAAGGGAGTATCTGTAAGGAATTTAAAAACAATCAGAAACCTGACTAAAATTTGTTCCCTTTTAAAAAAATCACCTTGTGGACAATTCTAAACATTATCAGGGATGAAATATTCCTCCTAACCAGGAGTCTGTGTCTCATCTACACTATACTCCGCTTCTCATTGTTATCCCTCCCTTCTGTAATGGCCATGAAAATTTGGAGAAAGAGAGTCCCACAAAGTCAGAAAGCTTGATTAGGAGTCAAAAGCTCCTAATCCCAGTGAAGTTAGATTTCTCCTTGGATCAGAGCAAATCCCTTACTTTCCCCTTCCCCATTTTCTCAATAACACTGCAAAGAAACATTAAGAAAATTGCTAATGTTGTGCATTTGCCTGGGGTAACTCAGGAAATCTCAGTTCTAACCAGAGCTCTGAAAGCAGCAATTATTTAAAATGTATGCAATATGGAGCTAGAGGAGGAGAGGGAGGAAGCTGGGAAGGCAGAAAACAGGGAGGAGAAAACTCCTATAAAGACTGCAGCTGAAGCATAGATACACCACACTTCAAGGATCAAGTAACCAATCCCCTTTCCAAGAAAAGATGGTCCAGGGCTTCCCTGGTGGCGCAGTGGTTGCGCGTCCGCCTGCCGATGCAGGAGAACCGGGTTCGCGCCCCGGTCTGGGAGGATCCCACGTGCCGC
>NC_041225.1:58694528-58699214 GCF_002837175.3 Physeter macrocephalus
GGCCACAACAGCGAGAGGCCCGCGTACCGCAAAAAAAAAAAAAAAAAAAGAAAAGATGGTCCAGCATTTCTCAAAGTGTGGCTCCTCGCACTTGTGTCACACAAATATTCCCGGGCCCTGCCTAGACTTGCTGAATCATCAATATACATGAGGTAGAGAAATCTGCATTTATTAACATCCAGCATTTCTCAAAGTGTGGCTCCTCGCACTTGTGTCACATAAACATTCCCGGGCCCTGCCTAGACTTGCTGAATCATCAATATACATGAGGTAGAGAAATCTGCATAGAGAAATCTGCATTTATTAACAAGCATCCCAGAAGATTCACATGCCCAAAATATGTTTACAAAACACTGATTTAGAGGAAACCTGAGTTCCAGGAAGTCTCATGATGCCAAGTCATAGGCTCTTCTCAACCACCTGGAAAATCACAGCTGGAAAATCACAGCTTGAGTCCCTGATGGCTGATTGAGAAAGAAGCTCCAGCTGCCCTGTGTAGGACTCAACCCACCAGTGTCCTTCCCAGGACTGAAGGAGAAGGCCTCAGATCATTCAAGGAGAACTTCTGCTGAATTGCACCCAGGTGAGACCCAGTCAGCCTGCATGAGAAACAGTCCTAGGAATTTGTTACTCTGTCTCCTGCAGTGAAGTCCCTGAAGAAGCTGCTGATTTAGAAAATGTGCCCTCTTCATAAGACTCTCAAGAGACATTTCTTCCTTGTGTTGTAAATAGTGGTCCATCTTCTGAACAATTAGGTGGTGAATGGCTTAGTTAATCAGATTTCCTTCTATACACTGACCAGTAGAAGACTTAGAGTCTAATCTGAGGTTATGCCCTACCAAATGCTTAGGATTTAACAGTGTGCATTTCTGAGTTAGTTTCAGTTCTGGCTACCCTTTTTATGATCCTGCTCTTTTTTCCCCCTTGCCTTTTTCACCTACTTCCAATATGTTATCTTTCTATCTTTTATGTATCCTTGTAAACCACTTTAAAATACTTTCTAGAACAAATCATGTTCTAGGTGAAGAGATGGGTAGATAGATAAATCCTTATTGACCTCATTTTCCTTGGTTATAAAATGAGGGATTCCGACTTGGTGATCACTAACATATCTTCCAAGTCTAAAGCCTAAAATTCTATTATAAGCTTTGATACAACAATGAACTCTCCTTTTAAATATAACATATTTCTGATGTGTTATTGCAACATTTTTCTAGCCAAGAGCTTAGTCATAAAAGGGAAGAAATATCAATTTCAAAAAGCATCTTACATCTACAAAATGTAATTGCTTTTCACTCCATCTGATTTTAGGATAGTGTTTTAGGATTTTATGAAACCAACAGAAAAAAATAAAACAGTGTCAGTAAAAAAACAAAACAAAACAAAACAAAAAACTTCATCTAAAATTTTCATCAAGTTTGTTTATTCCTCAATCTCCCACCCATTTTTTTTTAATCTTGTTTTTCCATCTTTTCCTTCTACCAGTAGATGGAAACACAAAATTCTGATTTGGAAGCAATTAATTACAAAGTTTTAATTTTCAAACTGTAACATCATCAAACATTGTGAATGTATTCACACTGAATTGTACATTTACAGTGGTTGAAATGGTACATATTCTGTTGCATATATTTTACCACAATTCTTTAAAGAGCAAAAGTTAACAGTATCAATCATGAGAGATTGCTACCTCTAATCCTGACCCTGTGCATTAACACTTTTGTACTATTCTTTTCCTTTTTACATGTATGAATATTGTGTATATTCAGAAAACTGTAAAATGGCAGAGTTGATTTATAACTTCCATCTCATTGCAATAATGCTGCTATTTAAAGAAACATAAACAGCAGTTCACAGAATGCAGCTGCCACTGAATTATCAGAGTGAGATTGTTTTCTCTAAAGAATGTATACTTTATGTTTTATCATTAACTGATTTGGATAATGGTTTAGAGTGTTTCCTTGGGTATACTTTCACCCCAAAATACTTTTGTGATACTTTCAATAGAGCATCATCCCTGCCCAAATAACATACTAGGTCTATTTTCAGCCCCTCTGTCCCAATGTAACATCTAATCACATTCCTTAAAGGTCTTCTTTGTTTTACCTAAAAAAAAAAAAATTAAGTCACATATATGTAGAGATAAAGATGTAGCTAGAGATAGACATAGATCTAGAGGAAACTGTTATTGCCAGATTGAAAATCTTCATTTCATATGGATGAGAAACATTGGTAAGAAAACTCAAAAAGAGGAGAGAAAGTAGAAGAGAATTTAACCCAACCTTTATCAAAACCTTTTGTGTTTTGCAAGGTGTTTGAAATGGAAGGTCTCATTGAATTCTGATCCTCCGGCCTCAAAAAAACACTTGCATTTAAGACAAAGACCAGCACATCTGTGTCCCACCCTCTTCCTACCTACTTTAATATCATCACCCTAGCTCTAACCCCTGTCTCCATGATGTTACTTCAAAGTATGACATCTGGATCTTCCCTATAACATAGGTAGAGAGAAACCAGAACAACACAGCCTCATCACCTGTTTCCTACTACATCCAAAATGGTGAATGCACCCCCTAGGTCCATGAACCATGCCTGTCTGTGAGACAAACTTGTTTCTTCATGTGTGTGTGTTGACAGAAAGTATACCCGGACCCAGACAACAACCTCACCTAATGGCAGCACTTTGCTGCACCCACAACAAACCCTAGACTAATGGAATATTTTGGAAAACCACAAAATTAGGAGTAGCAGTCACTGGTCTCCCAGTCCACATCATAATAAACTCAAGGATAATGTGGCACTTTGCAGACTTGACCTTGGTCCAGCCCAAACTGGGTGTGTGTAAGTGCATGAAGTGGACAGACGTTCTTTCCAGAGGGTCAGCCACACAAGAAACCCTCTACACACATTACCAACACTTGCCTTGGCCTTCCGCCTCTCATGGTTGGATTCTCATACATTACCATTGATCAAAAGTCGCCACCCCTCATTTCATCCCTGGGTTCTCTCACTAGTCCAGATTCAAGATGTAAAGAATGTGGTCACTTTTTCATAATCTCAATCAACAATTTGAATAAATATAACTGGCTGTCAAAATTTACTTTATCAAGTTTCATTGTCAGAGCCTTCACTTCCTACAACTCATGGTTATTAACAAGACTTTAAATTAAAGCAAACACCCTAAACAGGAAAAAGAAAGGGCAATAATAAACAGATTTTAAATATATAGAATAGAATCTGTAAGATCAGCCTCTTTTAAGGTTCTTTTGAAGTATGTTATTAAAATAACCTTTAATCAATACAGTTTAATTCACTAGCATGGTGGCAATGAAAAGTTGTTATCAATAAGAAAAATGAAACAAGTCACATTGTTACAAATATTTTTTGTTGCCCTTTTAAAGATTTGTGAAATACAAGGTTGAACATAGTAATTTGATGCCTTTTAAACTGTCACCTAAATATCATGTTCCTTTTAAAATTACAATCTCTCTTGATGAGTCATAAATTCATTACTGTTAAACTCATGTCTCTGATTCCAACTTAAAGAGCACCTTAGAGTTGTTTTACATTTTATTATGTCCCATTAAACTGCTTTTGCTATATTCTTTCAGATTTTTACTTACTATATAGTAATTTTATAGTTAGAAAACTGAGGCAATTTTTTTTCTAACACCTTTATTGGAGTACAGTTGCTTTACAATGGTCTGTTAGTTTCTGCTTTATAACAAAGTAATCAGCTATACATATACATATATCCCCGTATCTCCTCCCTCTTGCGTCTCTGTCCCACCCTCCCTATCTCACCCACCCCTCTAGGTGGTCACAAATCACCGAGCTGATCTCTCTGTGCTATGTGGCTGCTTCCCACTAGCTATCTATTTTACATTTTGTAGTGTATATATGTCCTTGCCACTCTCTCACTTCGTCCCAGCTTACCTTTCCCCCTCCCCGCATCCTCGAGTCCATTCTCCATGTCTGAGTCTTTATTCCTGTCCTGCCCCTAGGTTCTTCAGAACCTTTTTTTTTTTAAGATTCCACTTAGGTTGCTTCCATGTCCTGACTATTGTAAATAGAGCTGCAATGAATATTTTGGTACATGACTCTTTTTGAATTATGGTTTTCTCAGGGTATATGCCCAGTAGTGGGATTCCTGGGTCGTAAGGTAGTTCTATTTTTAGTTTTTTAAGGAACCTGCATACTGTTCTCCATAGTGGTTGTATCAATTTACATTCCCACCAACAGTGCAAGAGGGTTCCTTTTTCTCCACACCCTCTCCAGCATTTACTGTTTGTAGATTTTTTGATGATGGCCATTCTGACTGGTGTGAGGTGATACATCACTATAGTTTTGATTTGCACTTCTCTAATGATGAGTGATGTACAGCATCCTTTCATGTGCTTGTCCGCAATCTGTACATCTTCTTTGAAGAAATGTCTATTTAGGTCTTCTGCCCATTTTTGGATTGGGTTGTTTGTTTTTTTGATATTGAGCTGTATGAGTGGCTTGTAAATTTTGCAGATTAATCCTCTGTCAGTTGTTTCATTCGCAACTATTTTCTTCCAGCCTGAGGGGTGCCTTTTCGTCTTGTTTATGGTTTCATTTGCTGTGCATATGTTTTGAAGTTTCATTAGGTCCATTTGTTTCTTTTTGTTTTTATTTCCATTTCTCTAGGAGGTGGGTAAAAAG
>NC_041225.1:58699502-58702351 GCF_002837175.3 Physeter macrocephalus
ATTGCTTTGGCTATTCGGGGTCTTTTGTGTTTCCATACAAATTGTGAAATTTTTTGTTGTAGTTCTGTAAAAAATGCCAGTGGTAGTTTGATAGGGATTGCATTGAATGTGTAGATTGCTTTGGGTAGTAGAGTTGTTTTCACAATGTTGATTCTTCCAACCCAAGAACATGGTATATCTGTCCATCTATTTGTATCATCTTTAGTTTCTTTCATCAATGTCTTATAGTTTTCTTTTTTTTTTTTTTTTTGCGGTACGCGGGCCTCTCACTGCTGTGGCCTCTCCCGTTGCGGAGCACAGGTTCCGGAGGCACAGGCGCAGCGTGTTAAATATTTTACCCAATGCAGTTTATGGGATAACTGTCTTAAAAGGTGTTAGTTTTCTTTTGATTTTGTTTTTTAATGTTATTTCTACAATTTGGAGTAATCTGTGTACATTTCATAGCCTGAGGACAAAGGTGTAAATGCATGGCATTGAGTTTTCTTTTTGACCATTGGTACTAATTATCTGTTCAGTTAGTAACGTGTGTTTAAGGTTCCTTCATGTCTTTTTATGGCATGATAGATCATTTCGTTTTAGTGCTGAATAATATTCCACTGTCTGGATTTACCACAGTTTATTTATCCATTCATCTACTGAATGACATCTGGGTTGCTTCCAAGTTTTGGACATTATGAATAAAGCTACTCTAAACATCCATGTGCAGGTTTTCGTATAGCCATAAGTTTTCAACTCTTTTGGGTGAATACTAAGGAGCACAGTGGCTGCATTATATGGTAATAGCATGTTTAGTTTTGTAAGAAAACTGCCAAGCTCTCTCCCAAAGTGGCTGTACCAGTTTGCATTCCTACCAGCAATGAATGAGAGTCTCTGTTGCTCCACATTCCTCACCAGCATTTGATGTTGTCAGTGTTCTAGATTTGGGGCATTCTAATAGGTGTGCAGTGGTATCTCTTTCCCTGATGACATGTGATGTGGAACATCTTTTCATATGCTTATTTTCCATCTGCATATCTTCTTTGGTGTGGCGACTGTTAAGGTCTTTGGCGCATTTTTTCTTTTAGTTGTTTGTGTAATTATCCGTTCACGGGTCTTGGTTGGCTGGCTGGCTGAGGAGGCGGAATTAAAAGTGTACTTCCAAAGAACTGTCACTGATGTGTAAACGGTCCTTATAACCGTCTAAAGAAACTAGGACTGTGAAGAGTCAGCGTCAGAAAGGATTTGGAGTGTTTGTACCGTAGTTCAGAGTTCTCAGCCTTTAAACAGAAGACCAAGTTGGGGTGGGGGGAATCTGCCGTGGAATTATTTCAAAGACTGCAAATTCATATGTACACCAACTGTTGTTTGCAGACTAAATAAATAATGTCTAACATCTGTATACCATTCCTTTACAAATGAATACAGACTCTGCTGTGATTAATAACTTGGAATTTTATTTTCAACTGTCACTGCATTGAAAGTCTCTTTTTATCATTATTTATTTTCTAGTTGCACAGATTCTTGAAGTATAACTGCTGCCATTCGATTAGTCCAAGAGGGGTTTTGACGTGTTAAAATGTCCCTCAAGCCTGAAAAGTTTGGGAAACGCGTATCTAGTCCAACCACCCAACTTACTTTACAGGTCGGGACACTGAAATCCAGAGGAGTTACCCGACAGTCTTGGGGTGGTGGAGACTGTAAGTAATAAAGTAGGGACTAGATCGTAGTTCTTTTGGATCCAAAAGTGAGTTTTTTTTTTTAAGCATGTCATTTATGGTTCCCATTAGTCCACAGCATCTGTTTGAATCAGGAAAATTCACAAAAATATGCTTCTTCCCTCAATATAAGTGAAGGCCATATAATAATAAGGGATGAAGTAAGCAAGCCATAGCAACACAGTGGGACACATGAGGGTACCTGGGTTCACTTGAGAAAAGGCAGAACATTTCTCCAGCCCAGCAGCCACCTTACCGTGGAGCCAGTCACCAGCGCAGACGACATCTAAACAAGCCTGGCAGCTGTTCACTCCATTACCATTCTTACACAGATTCTGCAGACACACTGTCAAACCAGCCACACAGCTTTGCACTTTACTTTTGGATAGAAGATGCTACACAAAAATAAAGTGCATTGATCTGTTTGTGAGAGCTGAGGGCAGACACCAACATCTGGTAACCAAATGGCGATGGTGTACAAAATGCATCTTCTGTTTATGTTTGTGTGTGTTTTTCTTTCTTATAGTTTTTTTTTTTTTTTTTTTTTGCGGTACGCGGGCCTCTCACTGCTGTGGCCTCTCCCGTTGCGGAGCACAGGTTCCGGAGGCACAGGCGCAGCGGCCATGGCTCATGGGACCAGCCGCTCTGCGGCATGTGGGATCTTCCCAGACCGGGGCACGAACCCATGTCCCCTGCATCAGCAGGCGGATTCTCAACCACTGTGCCACCAGGGAAGCCCATGTCTTATGGTTTTCTGCATACAGTTCTTTGTCTCCATAGGTAGGTTTATTCCTAGATATTTTATTCTTTTTGTTGCAATGGTAAATGGGAGTGTTTCCTTTTTTTTTTCTTTCAGATTTTTCATCATTTAGTGTATAGGATTACAAGAGATTTCTGTGCATGAATTTTGTATCCTGCTACTTTACCAAATTCATTGATTAGCTCTAGTAGTTTTCTGGTAGCATGTTTAGGATTCTCTATGTATATTATCATGTCATCTGCAAACAGAGACAGATTTACTTCTTCTTTTCCAATTTGGATTCTTTTTATTTCTTTTTCTTCTATGATTACTGTGGCTAAAATTCCAAAACTATGTTGAATAACAGTGGTGAGAGTGGAAAACCTTTTCTTGTTCCTGATCTTAGAGGAAGTGCT
>NC_041225.1:58702549-58707360 GCF_002837175.3 Physeter macrocephalus
GAACGATGTTGGCTGTGGGTTTGTCATATATGGCCTTTATTATGTTGAGGTAAGGTCACTCTATGCCTACTTTCTGGAGAGTTTTTATCAATAATGGGTGTTGAATTTTGTCAAAAGCTTTTCCTGCATCTATTGAGATGATCATATGGTTTTTCTTCTTCAATTTGTTAATATGGTGTATCATATTGATTGATTTGTGTATATTGAAGAATCCTTGCAATCCTGGGATAAACCCCACTTGATCATGGCGTATGATCCTTTTAATGTGTTGCTGGAATCTGTTTGCTAGTGTTTCACTGAGAATTTTGGCATCTATGTTCATCAGTGATATGGCCTATTGTTTTCTTTCTTTGGGACATCTTTGTCTGGTTTTGTAATCAGGGTGATGGTGGCCTTGCAGTTTGGGAGAGTTCCTCCCTCTGCTATATTTTGGAAGAGTTTGAGAAGGATAGGTGTTAGCTCTTCTGTAAATGTTTGATAGAATTCGCCTGTGAAGCCATCTGGTCCTGGGCTTTTGTTTGTTGGAAGATTTTTAATCACAGTTTCAATTTCAGTGCTTGTGATTGGCCTGTTCATATTTTCTATTTCTTCCTGGTTCAGTCTCGGCAGCTTGTGCATTTCTAAGAATTTGTCCATTTCTGCCAGGTTGTCCATTTTATTGGCATACAGTTGCTTGTAGTAATCTCTAATAATCTTTTGTATTTCTGCAGTGTCAGTTGTTACATCTCCTTTTTCATTTCTAATTCTATTGATTTGAGTCTTCTCCCTTTTATTCTTGATGAGTCTGGCTAATGGTTTATCAATTTTATTTATCTTCTCAAAGAACCAGCTTTTAGTTTTATTGATCTTTGCTATTGTTTCCTTCATTTCTTTTTCATTTATTTCTGATCTGATCTTTATGATTTCTTTCCTTCTGCTAAATTTGGGGGGTTTTTTATGTTCTTTTTCTGTAATTGTTTTAATGTTTGATAGAATTCGCCTGTGAAGCTATCTGGTCCTGGGCTTTTGTTTATTGGAAGATTTTTAATCACATTTTTAATTTAAGTGTTTGTGATTGATCTGTTCATGTTTTTATTTGAAATGTTTCTTGTTTCTTGAGGTAGGATTGTATTGCTATAAACTTCCCTCTTAGAACTGCTTTTACTGCATCCCATAGATTTTGGGTCATTGTGTTTTCATTGTCATTTGTTTCTATGTCTTTTTTTATTTCCTCTTTGATTTCTTCATTAGTCTCTTGGTTATTTAGTAATGTATTGTTTAGCTTCCATGTGTTTGTATTTTTTACAGATTTTTTTCCTGTAATTGGTATCTAGTCCCATAGCATTGTGGTCGAAAAAGATACCTGATACAATTTCAATTTTCCTAAATTTACCAAGGCTTGATTTGTGACCCAAGATATGATCTATCCTGGAGAATGTGCCATGAGCACTTGAGAGGAAAGTGTATTCTGTTGTTTTTGGATGGAATGTCCTATAAATATCAATTAAGTCCATCTTGTTTAATGTATCATTTAAAGCTTGTTTTTCCTCATTGATTTTCATTTTGGATGATCTGTCCATTGGTGAAAGTGGGGTGTTAAAGTACCCTACTCTGTATGTGTTACTGTTGATTTCCCCTTCTATGGCTGTTAGCATTTGCCTTATGTATTGAGGTGCTCCTATGTTGGGTGCCTATATATTTACAATTGTTATTATATTTTCTTCTTGGATTGATCCCTTGATCATTATGTACTGTGCTTCATTGTCTCTTGTAACAGTCTTTATTTTATAGTCTATTTTGTCTGATATGAGAATTGCTACTCCAGCTTTCTCTTGATTTCCATTTGCATGGAATATCTTTTTCCATCACCTCACTTTCAGTCTGTATGTGTCCCTAGGTCTGCAGTGAGTCTCTTGTAGACAGCATATATGGGGGTCTTGTTTTTTTATCCATTCAGGCAGTCTATATCTTTTGATTGGACCATTTAATACATTTGCAATTAAGGTTGCAATCGATATGTATGTTCCTATTACCATCTTCTTAATTGTTTTGGGTTTGTTATTGTAGGTCCCTCTTTCTCTTGTGTTACCTGACTAGAGAAGTTCCTTTAGCATTTGTTGTAAAACTGGTTTAGTGGTGTTGAATTCTCTTAGCTTTTGCTTGTCTTAAAGGCCTTGATTTCTCTTGAATGTGAAAGAGATCCTTGCTGGGTAGAGTAATCTTGGTTGTAGGTTTTTCCCTTTCATCACTTTGAATATGTCCTGACACTCCCTTCTGGCTTGCAGAGTTTCTGCTGAAAGATCAGCTGTTAACCTTATGGGGATTCCCTTGTATGTTATTTGTTGTTTTCCCCTTGCTGCTTTTAATATTTTTTCTTTGTATTTAATTTCTGATAGTTTGATTAAAATGTGTCTTGGTGTGCTTCTCCTTGGATTTCTCCTTGGACTCTCTGCACTTCCTGGACTTAATCAAATCTGATTGACTATTTCCTTTCCCACATTAGGGAAGTTTTCGTCCCAGAGATCTCTGAGACTGTCCTCAATTCTTTTCATTCTTTTTTCTTTATTCTGCTCTGCGGTAGTTATTTCCACTATTTTATCTTCCAGGTCACTTATCCGTTCTTCTGCTTCAGTTATTCTGCTATTGATTCCTTCTAGAGAATTTTTAATTTCATTTATTGTGTTGTTCATCCCTGTTTGTTTGCTCTTTAATTCTCATAGGTCCTTGTTAAATGTTTCTTGTATTTTCTCCATTCTATTTCCAAGATTTGGGGTCATCTTTCCTATCATTACTCTGAATTCTTTTTCAGGTAAACTGCCTATTTCCTCTTCATTTGTTTGGTCTCGTGGGTTTTTACCTTGCTTCTTCATCTGCTGTGTGTTTCTCTTTCTGCTCACTTTGCTTAACTTACTGTGTTTGGGGTCTCCTTTTTGCAGTCTGGAGGTTCATAGTTCCCATTGGGTCTCCTTTTCGCAGGCTGCAGGTTCATAGTTCCCATTGTTTTTGGTGTCTGCCCCCAGTGGCTAAGGTTGGTTCAGTGGGTTGTGAAGGCTTCCTGGTGTAGGGGACTGATGCCTGTGTGGATGAAGCTGGATCTGTCTTTCTGGTGGGCAGGACCGCATCCAGTGGTGTGTTTTGTGGTGTCTGTGAACTTATTATGATTTTAGGCAGTCTCTCTGCTAATGGGTGGGGTTGTGTTCCTGTCATGCTAGCTGTTTGGCATAGGGTGTCCAGCACTGTAGCTTGCTGTTCGTTGAGTGGAGCTAGGTCTTAGCATTGTGATAGAGATCTCTGGGAGAGCTTTCACCGTTTGATATTACGTCATAGGGTGCCCAGCACTGTAGCTTGCTGTCCGTTGAGTGGAGCTAGGTCTTAGCATTGTGATAGAGATCTCTGGGAGAGCTTTCACCGTTTGATATTACGTGGAGCCAGGAGGTCTCTGGTGGACCAGTGTCCTGACCTCGGCTCTCCCATGTCAGAGGCACAGGCCTGACACCCAGCTGGAGCGCCAAGACAGCATCAGCCACATGCCTCAGAAGAAAAGGGAGAAAAAAAGAAAGAAATCAGGAAAAAATAAAATAAAGTTATTAAAATAAAAAAGTACTAAAAATAAAAAAAATTTAAGTAAAAAAGAAAAAAAGGAAAAAACAAAGGACAGACAGAACCCTAGGACAAATGGTAAAAGCAAAGCTATACAGACAAAATCACACAAAGAAGCATACACATACACACTCACAAAAAGAGAAAAAGGAAAAAAAATATATATATTTATATAAAGAAAAGGAAGAGAGTAACCAAAGCAATAAACAAATCTACCAACGATAATAAACTCTAAATACTAAACTAAGATAAACATAAAACCAGAAACAAATTAGATACAAAAAGCAAACCCCAAGTCTACAGTTGCTCCCAAAGTCTACCGCCTAAATTTTGGGATGATACATTGTCTATTCAGGTATTCCAGAGATGCAGGGTATATCAAGTTGATTGTGGAGATTTAATTCACTGCTCCTGAGGCTGCTGGGAGAGATTTCCCTTTCTATTCTTTGTTCGCACAGCTTCCAGGGTTCAGCTTTGGATTTGGCTCTGCCTCTGCGTGTAGGTCACCTGAGGGCCACTGTTCTTTGCTCAGACAGGACAGGGTTAAAGGAGCAGCTGATTATGGGGTTCTGGCTCACTCAGGCGATGGGGAGGGAAGGGTGCAAAATGCTGGGTGATCCTGCGGTGGCACAGGCCGGTGTGACGTTGCAACAGCCTGAGGTGCACCGTGTGTTCTCCTGGGGAAGTTGTCCCTGGATCATGGGACCCTGGCAGTTCTGGGTTGCACAGGTTCCACGGGGGTATGGATAGTGACCTGTGCTTGCACACAGGCTTCTTGGTGGCTGCAGTAGCAGCCTTAGCATCTCATGCCTGTCTCTGGGGTCCGCGCTGATAGCCACATCTCACGCTCGTCTCTGGAGCTCGTTTAGGTGGTGCTCTGAATCTCCTCTCCTCACTCACCCCGAAACAATGGTCTCTTGCCTCTTAGGCACTTCCAGACTTTTTCCCGGACTCCCTCCTGGCTAGCTGTGGCACACTAGCCCCCTTCAGGCTGTGTTCACGCAGCCATCCCCAGTCCTCTCCCTGGGATCTGACCTCCGAAGCCAGAGCCTCAGCTCCCAGCCCCCGCCCGTCCCGGCGGGTGAGCAGACAAGCCTCTTGGGCTGGTGAGTGCTGGTCGGCACTGATCCTCTGTGCAGGAATCTTTCCACTTTGCCCTCTGCACCCCTGTTGCTGCGCTCTTCTCCATGGCTCTGAAGCGGCCCCCCCCCCCCCCCCCCCCCCCCCCCCCC
>NC_041225.1:58711826-58715960 GCF_002837175.3 Physeter macrocephalus
GTAAAAGCAAAGCTATACAGACAAAATCACACAAAGAAGCATACACATACACACTCACAAAAAGAGAAAAAGGAAAAAAAATATATATATTTATATAAAGAAAAGGAAGAGAGTAACCAAAGCAATAAACAAATCTACCAACGATAATAAACTCTAAATACTAAACTAAGATAAACATAAAACCAGAAACAAATTAGATACAAAAAGCAAACCCCAAGTCTACAGTTGCTCCCAAAGTCTACCGCCTAAATTTTGGGATGATACATTGTCTATTCAGGTATTCCAGAGATGCAGGGTATATCAAGTTGATTGTGGAGATTTAATTCACTGCTCCTGAGGCTGCTGGGAGAGATTTCCCTTTCTATTCTTTGTTCGCACAGCTTCCAGGGTTCAGCTTTGGATTTGGCTCTGCCTCTGCGTGTAGGTCACCTGAGGGCCACTGTTCTTTGCTCAGACAGGACAGGGTTAAAGGAGCAGCTGATTATGGGGTTCTGGCTCACTCAGGCGATGGGGAGGGAAGGGTGCAAAATGCTGGGTGATCCTGCGGTGGCACAGGCCGGTGTGACGTTGCAACAGCCTGAGGTGCACTGTGTGTTCTCTGACGTTGCAACAGCCTGAGGTGCACCGTGTGTTCTCCTGGGGAAGTTGTCCCTGGATCATGGGACCCTGGCAGTTCTGGGTTGCACAGGTTCCACGGGGGTATGGATAGTGACCTGTGCTTGCACACAGGCTTCTTGGTGGCTGCAGTAGCAGCCTTAGCATCTCATGCCTGTCTCTGGGGTCCGCGCTGATAGCCACATCTCACGCTCGTCTCTGGAGCTCGTTTAGGTGGTGCTCTGAATCTCCTCTCCTCACTCACCCCGAAACAATGGTCTCTTGCCTCTTAGGCACTTCCAGACTTTTTCCCGGACTCCCTCCTGGCTAGCTGTGGCACACTAGCCCCCTTCAGGCTGTGTTCACGCAGCCATCCCCAGTCCTCTCCCTGGGATCTGACCTCCGAAGCCAGAGCCTCAGCTCCCAGCCCCCGCCCGTCCCGGCGGGTGAGCAGACAAGCCTCTTGGGCTGGTGAGTGCTGGTCGGCACTGATCCTCTGTGCAGGAATCTTTCCGCTTTGCCCTCTGCACTCCTGTTGCTGTGCTCTCCTCCGTGACTCTGAAGCTTCCCCCCCAGGCACCCCCCCGTCTCTGCCAGTGGAGGGGCTTCTAGTGTGTGGAAACTTTTCCTCCTTCACAGCTCCCTCCCACTGGTGCAAATCCCATCCCTGTTCATTTGTCTGTTTTTTCTTTTTTCTTTTGCCCTACCCAGGTACATGGGACGTTTCTTGCCTTTTGGGAAGTCTGCCTGTTGCTGTGCTCTCCTCCGTGACTCTGAAGCTTCCCCCCCAGGCACCCCCCCGTCTCTGCCAGTGAAGGGGCTTCTAGTGTGTGGAAACTTTTCCTCCTTCACAGCTCCCTCCCACTGGTGCAAATCCCATCCCTGTTCATTTGTCTGTTTTTTCTTTTTTCTTTTGCCCTACCCAGGTACATGGGACGTTTCTTGCCTTTTGGGAAATCTGAGGTTTTCTGCCAGCATTCAGTAGGTGTTCTGTAGGAGTTATTCCACGTGTAGATGTATTTCTGATATATTTGTGGGAAGGAAGGTGATCTCCACATCTTACTCCTCCACCATATTGAAGGTCCTCTCTGAGGCAATTTTTTAAAAACTAAAATCTTAAGTTTTGTTTCAGAATTTGCAGACTTCATCTTATTCACTTTTCTAAGACTGTTGCCTACTATAGTGCCTGGCATATTGATGGCACCTAATAAATACTGATTAAATTAGAAAAAATTAATTTTTAGACAATCAATTCCACCATAATCTAAGCTAAAGTATTGTGGTTGTGACACTATTCTCTAGTCCTACATATGCAGGACTTAAAACTTCTAAGAAGAGTATTTTTGCTTGTTGTCATTCTTCTGGCTTGTTTGTTTCTCTGTATTTTTAAGATGACATATTTCTTCAATTTTAAGGTTCCATGGATTATAAAGGAAACATTTTACAAATAGCTCTACAGGAGAAAAAAGGGAAAAAAGAAACTACCAAGGTGAATGTAAACATCAATTTTATGATGCATCCCAATCTTATATATGTTAAAAGATAAAAATTTAATGTCTCAGAACCAAATAGACAGAGTATAGTGGTAGAGACTTGGCTTGTTATTATGATCTGTCTTCATTTTATTTTCTTGCCCATCAAATGAACTTAGGACAGGATATGTACTTTGAGGAATTGTGGTGGGTTTTTGTACAGTTTGGGGCGAAGTCTACGGGCAGTATTAGTCAGGGGCTATGTCTTCCCATGGCCTTTTGTTCAGTGTCTATTCTACCATGATTCCCAACAAAGAGGGAATAGCAAGCATCTCATGTCACAAGGGAAAGAGTAATAATTTGGTACCAAGCATAGGTACCAAGAGTACCTCGAAAGAAAGAAATTTGGAATGTGTACATTAAAATGTATGTAATGGAAGTGTTTTCATCTAAGTAAACAATTATGAGGGAATTATTCAAAGTTTAAATTGTTCAGATTTCTCCTTTCCTATAACCTAGTCTGAATGACTCTATTTTGAAAACTTGAAAGGTTCAAGCAATTATTGGGTTTACAAAGGCAGGTAAAAATAGCGTGCAAGAATAGTAAGAAATCAGGAGAAGAAGAAAAGAAGGGAGAATCAAAGGTGAAATATAGGGGAAAAAAGTTCTTGGGAAGTCTAGGACATTCTAATACAAATCACCATTGTTACTTGTCCAGGAGAAAATAACTGTCCTGAATTTATTTCTGGGATTTTTAAAGCCTTGAAATTAACATCTTAGTGAAGCACACAAAACAAAGTACAAAATTCTATCACTGAATCTCCTAAACAAGATGCTTGATTATGCCCAGATGATTTTTAATTCAACTTTTAATTCTTCCCTGTTGTTTAGCATGCTTCTGAGTTGTTTCTCCCTAAGAAGAGTACTCATGTATCCAGGAAATGCAAGCTAACCTTAACTCTCTTCTAAGCAAAACAAGGAGGAAGATAAGTTGGATCCTGCAAATAAAATAATTTAATGTATTCCAAATTGTCATCTAAATAATATAAGGCTGTAACTATTCTTATTTGTGAATGTAAATAAGGAAAAGTTAATTATACAGCAGTTGCAAAGAGCAGATACATATTTTTAATTCCTACCATCTCTTTATTTAATGCCATTTTTTATATTTCAAAGTAGTCAATTAAAATGATTTTGATTGTACTACAAATAATTCTCAAATGCTTATCTTCTCTAAAAACAGAGTAACTAGGTTTGAATAATGATCAAAGCCTCATTAGGACAATTCGTAATTTTTTATTCCAATTAATGATTATTGCAGTACAAAGATGCTGGTTTTTATAAACAGAGCTCTGATTTAGAAAAATAAATACTCAGTGTACCAATGGAGTAACTACATATTCATGTTAGTATAAACTAGCTGGTGATCATTTAATTCATTCCACAGGTTTCTATGTAAATGATGTAAAACAAATTATAGTTAGTACAATTCTTAAACTTAACCAGTGGAGATTCTACTTTTTTCTTCTTTTTTTTTTTAACATCTTTATTGGAGTATAATTGCTTTACAATGGTGTGTTATTTTCTGCTGTGTAACAAAGTGAACCACCTATACATATACATATATCCCCATATCTCCTCATCTTGTGTCTCCCTCCCACCCTTCATATCCCACCCATCTAGGTGATCACAAATCACACAGGTGATCTCCCTGTGTTATGCGGCTGCTTCCCACTAGCTATCTATTTTACATTTGATAGTGTACATAAGTCCATGCTTCTCTCTCACTTCGTCCCAGCTTACTTTTCCCCCTCCCCGCATCCTCGAGTTGATTCTCTACATCTGCATCTTTATTCCTGTCCCGCCCCTAGGTTCATCAGAACCTTTTTTTTTTGATTCCATATGCATGCTTCTCTCTCACTTCGTCCCAGCTTACTTTTCCCCCTCCCCGCATCCTCGAGTTGATTCTCTACATCTGCATCTTTAGTCCTGTCCCGCCCCTAGGTTCATCAGAACCTTTTTTTTTTTGATTCCATATGTATGTGTTAGCATACAGTATTTGTTTTTC
>NC_041225.1:58716221-58718131 GCF_002837175.3 Physeter macrocephalus
GGTCCCATTTGTTTATTTTTGTTTTTCTTTCCATTTCTCTAGGAGGTGGGTCAAAAAGGATCTTGCTGTGATTTATGTCATAGTGTGTTCTGCTTATGTTTTCCTCTAAGAGTTTTATAGTGTCCAGTCTTACATTTAGGTCTTTAATCCATTTTGAGTTTATTTTTGTGTATGGTGTTAGGAAATGTTCTAATTCATTCTTTTACATGTAGCTGTTCTAGTCTCCGAAAATCCTTAAAATAATTCCTACACATGGTTAATCTAAATCCTTTCTGAAACGTTAATCCTGTTTCCTCTCTGCTGGTAAAATTCTCTGAAAATGTATTTATCTTCTTCAATACACCAAAAATGATTGCAATATAAGTGAGGAAGGTAACATTTTTTTCTTAGTTTCTAAGTCATCTAAGATACGGTGTGTTAATTATATCATCTCTAATCCCTACATGATCCTGTGAGTATACAGATGTGCATATTTGTATACAATGCTTACATCCTGATTTTTTTCATGGACTCTTCACTTGGAAAATCCTTTACTGAGGGCCTGAGTATAGTTGTTGGGTAAACTAGAAAAGAGCTACTAACACTGTACTTGGTTTTTGGCCTTCAAATAAGTCAAACAAGAGTTGGGAAGATTTCGAACCAAGATGGTGGAGTAAAAGGACGTGCTCTCACTCCCTCTTGCGAAAACACCAGAATCACAACTAACTGCTGAACAATCATCGACAGGAAGACACTGGAACTCCCCAAAAAAGATATCCCACATCCACAGACAAAGGAGAAGCCACAGTGAGATGGTAGGAGGGGCGCAATCACAATAAAATCAAATCCCATAACTGCTGGGTGGGTGACTCACAAACTGAAGAACGCTTATACCACAGAACTCCACCCGCTGGAGTGAAGGTTCTGAGCTGCAGGTCAAGCTTCTGAACCTGGGGTACCAGCAACAGGAGGAGGAATTCCTAGAGAATCAGACTTTGAAGGCTAGCGGGATTTTTTTTTTTTTTTTTTTTTTTTTTGCGGTACGCAGGCCTCTCACAGCTGTGGCCTCTACCATTGTGGAGCACAGACTCCGGACGCACAGGCTCAGTGGCCATGGCTCATGGGCCTAGCCGCTCTGTGACATGGGGGATCTTCCCAGACCAGGGCACGAACCCGTGTCCCCTGCATCAGCAGGCAGACTCTCAACCACTGCACCACCAGGGAAGCCCAGCTAGCGGGATTTGACTGCACGACTCTAACAGGACTGGGGGATACAGAGACTCCACTCTTGGAGGGCACACACAAAGTAGTGTGCGCATCAGGACCTACAGGAAGGAGCAGTGACCACAGGGGAGACTGAACCAGGCCTACCTGCTACTGTCGGAGGGTGTCCTGCAGAGGCAGTGGGTGGCTGTGGCTCACCATGAGGACAAGGACACTGGCAGCAGAACTTCTGGGAAGTACTCCTTGGCGTCAGCCCTCCTGCAGTTCACCATTAGCCCCACCAAAGAGCCCAGTAGGCTCCAGTGTTGGGTTGCCTCAGGCCAAACAACCAACAGGGAGGGAACCCAGCACCACCCATCAGCAGTCAAGTTGATTAAAGTTTTACTGAGCTCCGCCCACCACAGCAACAGCCAGCTCTACCGACCACCAGTCCCTCCCATCAGGAAACTTACACAGCCTCTTAGATAGCCTCATCCACCAGAGGGCAGACAGCAGAAGCAAGGAGAACTACAATCCTGCAGCCTGTGGAACAAAAACCACATTCACAGAAAGATAGATAACATGAAAAGGCAGAGGGCTATGTACCACCTGAAGGAACAAGATAAAACCCCAGAAAAACAATGAAATGAAGTAGAGATAGGCAACTTCCCAGAAAAAGAATTCAGAATAATGATAGTGAAGATGATCCAGGACCTCGGAAAAAGAAT
>NC_041225.1:58718638-58721281 GCF_002837175.3 Physeter macrocephalus
TCCCAGAAAAAGAATTCAGAATAATGATAGTGAAGATGATCCAGGACCTCGGAAAAAGAATGCAGGCAAAGATCGAGAAGATGCAAGAAATGTTTAACAAAGACCTAGAAGAATTAAAGAACAAACAAACAGAGATGAACAATAAAATAACTAAAATGGAAACTACACTAGAAGGAATCAATAGTAGAAGAACTGAGGCAGAAGAACGGATAAGTGACCAGGAAGACAGAATGGTGGAATTCACTGCTGTGGGACAGAATAAAGAAAAAAGAATGAAAAGAAATGAAGACAGCCTGAGAGACCTCTGGGACAACATTAAATGCAACAACATTCGCATTTTATGGGTCCCAGAAGGAGAAGAGAGAGAGAAAGGACCCAAGAAAATATTTGAAGAGATTGTAGTCAAAAACTTCCCCAACAAGGGAAAGAAAATAGCCACCCAACTCCAGGAAGCACAGAGAGTTCCATGCAGGATAAACCTGAGGAGAAACATGCCGAGACACACAGTAATCAAATTGGCAAAAATTAAACACAAAGAAAAATTATTGAAAGCAGCAAGGGAAAAACGACAAATAACATACAAGGGAACTTCCATAAGGTTAACAGCTGATTTCTCAGCAGAAACTCTACAAGCCAGAAGGGAGAGGCATGATACACTTAAAGTGATGAAAGGGAAGAAACTACAACCAAGATTACTCTACCTGGCAAGGATCTCATTCAGATTTAATGGAGAAATCAGAAGCTTTACAGACAAGCAAAAGCTAATTTTTTGCTTTTGCTAACACGATGATCCAAAACCTATGGGATGCAGCAAAAGTAGTTCTAAGAGGGAATTTTATAGCTATACAAGCCTACCTCAATTCAGCACCACAAAACCAGCTCTACAACAAATGCTAAAGGAAATTATTAAGTGGAAAACACAGGAGAAGAAAACGACCTACAAAAAAAGAACCCAAAACAATTAAGAAAATGGTCATAGGAACATACATATCGATAATTACCTTAAACTGGATCAAACCAAGAAGAAGATATAACAATTATAAATATATATGCACTCAACATAGGGGCACCTCAAAACATAAGGCAACTGCTAACAGCTCTAAAAGAGGAAATCAACAGTAACACAATAATAGTGGGGGGCTTTAACACCTCACTTACACCAATGGACAGATCATCAAAACAGAAAATTAATAAGTAAACACAAGCCTTAAATGACACAACAGACCAGATAGATTTAATTGATATAAGACCCATATATATGCTGTCTACAAGAGACCCACTTCAGATATAGGGACACATTCAGACTGAAAGTAAAGGGATGGAAAAAGATATTCCATGCAAACGAAAAACAAAAGAAAGCTGGAGCAGCAATACCCATATCAGATAAAATAGACTTTAAAATAAAGAATGTTACAAGAGACAAGGAAGGTCACTACATAATGATCAATGGATCAAACCAAGAAGAAGATATAACAATTATAAATATATATGCACTCAACATAGGGGCACCTCAAAACATAAGGCAACTGCCAACAGCTCTAAAAGAGGAAATCAACAGTAACACAATAATAGTGGGGGGCTTTAACACCTCACTTACACCAATGGACAGATCATCAAAACAGAAAATTAATAAGTAAACACAAGCCTTAAATGACACAACAGACCAGATAGATTTAATTGATATTTATAGGACATTCCATCCAAAAACCACAGATTACACATTTTTCTCAAGTAAGCATGGAACAATCTCCAGGATAGATCACACCTGGGGTCACAAATCAGGCCTCAGTAAACTTAAGAAAATTGAAATCATATCAAGCATCTTTTCTGAACACAACGCTAAGAGACTACAAATCAATTACAGGGAAAAAATGTAAAAAGCACAAACACATGGAGGCTAAACAATACGTTACTAAATAACCAAGAGATTACTGAAGAAATCAAAACGGAAATCAAAACATACCTAGAGACAAATGACAATGAAAACACGATGATCCAAAACCTTTGGGACACAGCAAAAGTAGTTCTAAGAGGGAAGTTTATAGCTATACAAGCCTACCTCAAGAAACAAGAAAAATCTCAAGTAAACAATCTAACATTACACCTAAAAGGACTAGAGAAAGAAGGACAAACAAAACCCAAAGTTAGCAGAAGGAAAGAAATCATAAAAATCAGAGCAGAAATAAATGAAATGAAAACAATAGAAAAGGTCAATAAAACTAAAAGCTGGATCTTTGAGAAGATAAACAAAATTGATAAACCATTAGCCAGACTCACCAAGAAAAAGTGGAAGAGGACTCAAATCAAAATTCAAAATGAAAAAGGAGAAGTTGCAACAGACACTGCAGAAATACAAAGCATCCTAAGAGACTACTCCCAGCAACTCTATGCCAATGAAATGGGAAACCTGGAAGAAATGTACAAATTCTTAGCTTGGTATAACCCTCAAGACTGAGTGAGGAAGAAACAGAAAATATGAACAGACCAATCACAAGTAATGAAATTGAAACTGTGATTAAAAATTTTCCAGCAAACAAAAGTCCAGGACCAGATGGCTTCACAGGTGAATTCTATAAAACATTTAGAGAAGAGCTAACACCCATCCTTCTAAAACTCTTCCAAAAAATTGCAGAGGAAGGAACA
>NC_041225.1:58721586-58722109 GCF_002837175.3 Physeter macrocephalus
CAAAGATACTACAAAAAAAGAAAATTACAGACCAATATCACTGATGAAGATAGATGCAAAAATCCTCAACAAAATACTAGCAAACAGAATCCAACAGCACATTAAAAGGATCATACACCATCATCAAGTGGGGTTTATCCCAGGGATGCAAGGATTTTTCAATATACCCAACTCAATCAATGTGATACACCATACTAACAAATTGAAGAAAAACCATCGGACCATCTCAATAGATGCAGAAAAAAAAATTCAACACCCATTTATGATAAAAACTCTCCAGAAAGTGGGCACAGAGGAAACCTAACTCAACATCATAAAGGCCATATACGACAAACCCACAGCAAACATCATTCTCAATGGTGAAAAACTGAAAGCATTTCCTCTAAGATCAGGAACAAGACAAGGATGTCCACTCTCACCACTATTTTTAAACATAGGTTTGGAATTCCTAGCCACGGCAATCAGCGAAGAAAAAGAAATAAAAGGAATCCAAATTGGAAAAGAAGAAGTAAAACTGTCACTG
>NC_041225.1:58722425-58723072 GCF_002837175.3 Physeter macrocephalus
CAAAGCAATCTACAGATTCAATGCAAGCCCTATCAAATTAACAATGGCATTTTTTACAGAACTAGAACAAAAAATCTTAAAATTTGTATGGAGACAAAAAAGACCCAAATAGCCAAAGTGGTCTTGAGGGAAAAAAGGAGAGATGGAGGAATCAGACACCCTGACTTCAGACTATGCTGCAGAGCTAGGGTAATCAAGACAGTATGGTACTGGCACAAAAACAGAAATATAGATCAATGGAATAAGATAGAAAGCCCAGAGATAAACCCACGCACCTATGGTCAACTAATCTATGACAAAGGAGGCAAGGCTATACAATGGAGCAAAGACAGTCTCTTCAATAAGTGCTGCTGGCAAAGCTTTTGCACAGCAAAGGAAACCATAAACAAGACCAAAAGACAACCCTCAGAATGGGAGAAAATATTTGCAAACAAATCAACAGACATAGGATTAACCTCCAAAATATACAAACAGCTCATGCAGCTCAATATTAAAAAAACAAACAACCCAATCCAGAAATGGGCAGAAGACCTAAATAGACATTTCTCCAAATAAGACATACAGGTGGCCAAGAAGCATATGAAAAGCAGCTCAACATCACTAATTATTAGAGAAATGCAAATCAAAACTACAGTTAGGTATCACCT
>NC_041225.1:58723328-58725002 GCF_002837175.3 Physeter macrocephalus
CCAGCAATCCCACTACTGGGCATATACCCAGAGAAAACCATAATTCAAAAAGACACATGCACCCCAATGTTCATTGCAGCACTATTTACAATAGCCAGGTCATGGAAGCAACCTAAATGACCATCGACAGACCAATGGCTAAAGAAGATGTGGTACATATATACAATGGAATATTACTCAGCCATAAAAAGGAACGAAATTTGGTCATTTGTTGAGAGGTGGATGGATCTAGAGACTGTCATACAGAGTGAAGTCAGAAAGAGAAAAACAAATATCGTATATTAACGCATATATGTGGAACCTAGAAAAATGGTACTGATGAACCAGTTTGCAGGGCAGAAATTGAGACACAGAGGTAGAGAACAAACTTATGGATACCAAGTGGGGAAAGTGGTGTGGGGGGTGGGATGTGATGAACTGGGCGATTGGGATTGACATGTATACACTGATGTGTATGAAATTGATGACTAATAAGAACCTGCTGTATAAAAAAATAAATAAAATAAAATTCAAAAATTCAAAAAAAAAGAGTTGGGAAGATTTAGAGTGAATAATTCTCAGATTTTCTGCTCTACCAGCATTGCTCTCAGAATTTTTTGCAAATTAGATCTATAACTGCAAAAAGTTTGATCATGAAGGTTTTTTTTACCCCCAAAATAGAGAATATATCACAATTTCTTTGGAATCAGTAAGGCAGACAATTCCCTAAGGTGAAGGGGGGGGGGCGGAATCAAAACAACATCCCGAACTAAGCACTGAAGGAAAATCTACCTGGGTTTGAGGCCTGTTTAGGATTAGTGAAGTATAAAGAAGAAAATTAAGTTTTTAATGTCAAATATGACATGAGAAAAAATACCTGTATTTAACAGACACTTTGTTTTGACTCAACAGATTGCTTCAAAATGCTTTAAAGTTTGGGTATTGATTAAATAGTTGCTTAAGTTTTAGCGATTTTAAGAAAGTTAGCGTAATATTTTTTATTGTAAGTCATTTGTGGTTAATTTTTATTTCCAATTTGCAAGTGGAATACCTTGCCACCACCAAGACACTAAACATTCACCACAGTAATAACCTCAACAAAGGGAAAGTTAACCACTAAAATGTAGAAGCTGCCAGATAACTTATAACTAAGAGATGACCCTTCCGATCTAGAATACATTTTAGGATTCTTTTTTATATTTCTGTAAAAAATGTCATTGAGGTTTTTGATTTGTTTTGTTTTGTTTTATGCTTCCTACAACAGACTCACTTTATTTTTATTTTTTTACTTTTAAAAAACAGGAATTCAAATCAGAAAAGAAGGAGTAAAGCTGTCACTGTTTGCAGATGACATGATACTCTACATAGAGAATCCTAAAGATGCTACCAGAAAACTACTAGAGCTCATCAATGAAGTTGGTAAAGTAGCAGGATACAAAATTAATGCACAGAAATCTCTGGCATTCCTATACACTAATGATGAAAAATCTGAAAATGAAATTAAAAAAACACTCCCATTTACCATTGCAACAAAAAGAATAAAATATCTAGGAATAAACCTACCTAAGGAGACAAAAGACCTGTATGCAGAAAATTATAAGATACTGATGAAAGCAATTAAAGATGATACAAATAGATGGAGAGATATACCATGTTCTTGGATTGGAAGAATCAACATTGTGAAAATGACTCTAC
>NC_041225.1:58725811-58726064 GCF_002837175.3 Physeter macrocephalus
TGGGAATGTAAATTGATACAGCCACTATGGAGAACAGTATGGAGGTTGCTTAAAAATCTAAAAATAGGGGCTTCCCTGGTGGCACAGTGGTTGAGAGTCTGCCTGACAATGCAGGGGACACGGGTTCGTGCCCCAGTCTGGGAGGATCCCACATGCCGTGGAGCATCTGGGCCCGTGAGCCATGGCCGCTGAGCCTGCTCGTCTGGAGCCTGTGGTCCGCAATGGGAGAGGCCACAACAGTGAGAGGCCCACA
>NC_041225.1:58726473-58740792 GCF_002837175.3 Physeter macrocephalus
GGAGGGGGAAGGGTAATCTGTGACAAAGTGAGATAGTGGCATGGACATATATACACTACCAAACGTAAAATAGATAGCTAGTGGGAAGCAGTGGCATAACACAGGGAGATCAGCTCGGTGGTTTGTGACCACCTAGAGGGGTGGGATAGGGAGGGTGGGAGGGAGGGACACGCAAGAGGGAAGAGATATGGGAACATATGTATATGTATAACTGATTCACTTTGTTTTAAAGCAGAAACTAACACACCATTGTAAAGCAATTATACTCCAATAAAGATGTTAAATATATATATATTTGTTATAATTGTGGTAAAATACATATAAAATTTACCATTTTAACCATTTTAAGTGTACAGTTCAGTTGCATTAGGTCTATTCACATTGTTGTGCAACCATCACCACCATCCATATTTACAAAACACTTTTCAACTTCACAAACTGAAACTCTGTATACATTAAAAAACAACTCCCCATGTAACTGAGCAGGACCCTATGGGGCCTTCCTGGGGCAAACCTGTCCCCCATATCCTCTGCTTTTAGCTCCTCTCTGAAGTACCTAGGTAATGTCATTGAGGTTTTGATATGAGTTGCATTGAATCTGTAGATTGTACCTTCCAATCCATGAACATGATCTGTCTTTCCATTTCCTTGTGTCTTTTTACATTTCGGTCATCAATGTTTTATAGATTTCATTCTACAAGTCTTTCACCTCCTTGGCTGTTTATTTCTAAGTACTTTATTCCTTTTGATGCTACTGTAAGTGGGATTTTTCTTTATTTCCTTCTCAGATTGTTCATTATTAGTATATAGAAACACAACTGATTTTTGTGTGTTGATTTTGCATCCATAACTTTACTGAATTCCTATAGTAGTTCCAATGCTTTTTTGTGGAGTCTTTAGGATTTTCGACATATAAAGTCTAAAGTTCATATGGAACCACAGATGAACCCAAATGGACAAAATAATCATTAGAAAGAAAAACAAAGCTACAGGCATCACACTTCCTGATTTTAACATATTTTAAAAGCTACAGTAATTAGAACAGTATGGTACTGGCATAAAAGATAGACATATAGACCACTGGCACAAATTAGAGAGTCCAGAAATAAACCCATACATATACAGTCAACTGATCTTCAACAAGGGTGCCAGGAATATATGATGGGGAAAGGTAGTCTCTTAAACAAATGGTGTGAAGGAAACTGGATATCTACAGGCAAAAGAATGAAACTGGACCCTTATCTTACACCATACAAAAAAAATCAACTCAAAATGGATTAAAGACTTAAACATAGACCTGAAACTGTAAAACACCTAGAATAAAACATAGAGGAAAAGCTTCAGGACATTGGTCTTGGCAAAGATTTCTTGGATATGACACAAAAAACACAAACAACAAAAGCAAAAATAAACAAATGGGGCTATATCAAACTATAAAGCTTCTATATAGCAAAGGAAACAATCAACATAATAAAAAGGCAACCCACAGAATGGGAGAAAATATTCACTAACCATATATCTGATAAGGGGATAATATCCAAAATATAAAAGGAACTCCTATAACTTAATATCAAAGAGAAAAAAAAGTCCAAATAACCAGATGAAAAAATAAGCAAAGGACATGAATAGACATTCTCCAAAGAAAACATACAGATGGCTAACAAGTATATGAAAAAATGCTCAACATCACTAATCATAAGAGAAATGCAAATCAAAACCATAATGAGACATCATCTCACACCTATTAAAATGGCTATTTAAAAAAAAAATAGCAAGTGTTGGCAAGGATGTGAAGAAATTTGAACACTTGTACACTATTGGTAGGCATGTAAAAGGCTCAGTCACTATGGAACACAGTTTGGAGATTCCTCAAAAATTAAAACTAGAACTACCATATGATCCATCAATACTACTTCAAAAGACTTGAAATCAGGATCCTGAAAAAATATTTGTACTCCCATGTTCAGTGCAACATCATTCACAACAGCCAAGGTGTAGAAATAACCCAAATGTCCATTGATGGATAAATGGATAAAAAAAGAAATGTGGTATATACACAAAAGAAAATATTACTCAGCCTTAAAAAAGAAGGAAACTCTGTCATATGCAACAACATGGATGAATCTTGAAGACATTATGCTAAGTGAAATAAGCCAGTCTCAGAAGGACATATACTGCATGATTCCACTTATATGAGCTATCTAAAATAGTCAAAATCACAGAAGCAGAGAGTAGAATTGTGGTTGCCAGGGGTTGGGTGAGGGGAAAATGGGAGTTGCTGTTCAGCAAGCATAAAGTTTCAGTTATACAAGATGAATAAGTTCTAGAGATCTGCTGTACAACATTGTACCTACAGTTAACAATACTTAAAATTTTTTTCAAAGGATAGATTTCATGTTGTGTTCTTACCACAATTAATTTAAAAAAGAACGGTAATAAAAGCCATTCACAGTAAACCTATATATTATAAGGAGATATGTGTGTCTATATATATGCATATATGTGTGTATAGTATATACATATATATCTTTCCATATATGTGTGTATACATGTTATGTATAGACCTAGACTTCTGAATGTCTTTTCTTTCATAATGTCTTTTAGAAATGATCGTTGATTAGTATTTTCTGCAAAATCACAACTTTAAAGCACTGACTTTAGACATATGATTGGTAGCCCTTTACAAACATTTCATTATAAAAGAAACAGACATTCAGAACTCTAGCTCTACACGTAACATTGTTTAAATGAAGCCGAAAGCAGAAGTGCTGTGATTAAATGAGGTTAATTCATTTGTTAGTACCTTGGCAGCCTTTTCCTCACTATTTTAACACATTTTCTATTCGTTTTCATAGTTAACTTTTAAATTTTGATCTCTCTGTCCTTTATCTATATTTTCTTTTTAGATGCCATTTCTGCTAAAATTCTGAAATGATTTATGAGTCACACAGACCTAATTCTGTTAACTCAGCTATACCAAAGAGCAGGAACACACTGCTTCCATACCAATTAGTTTGCCTAAGTTGAGGCCCTGAGCCCTTCTCAGCTGATATTCTTCTCCCAGGCAGAGGAACATTGAGATGTGCTTCTGTAAAAGAAATGTGATGAAGGGATGGGACCTGGACAGAAAGCAGGAGGCTAGAGAAAGGAAGCATTTTGTTGGGAAATGCTTTGATAATTAGGATTCAGTATTATTAATGTTCCACAGAAGCACTTCTTGTATCTAAATGAGATCACCAGGGTAAGTACAATGAAATCCACCAGCCTCTATCTCTAGCCTCTCAAATGTGCAATTGCTTGACATTTTTTCCATGACATCCAGAACTGGAAAATGACCTTGGTTTATTAGCTTGAGGAACTTCAGTTGTTGAAGTCTGAAAACTATAAAATCTACATCACTTTGGAGAGTTGGAACATAGGCCATGCCTATCACCCTATAAAATTTTATTTCATTGTTAGTAGTCAGTGTGAACCACTTATTCTAAGTTAGAAACCTTTGACTGATTTTATAAAAGCGTCTGTACTAAGATTTGGCACCTAAGCACGTCCATTTTTCCCACCCCAATACTCTAGCATCTTCAAGATGCCAGTGCTTGAACAATACCATCTAGGTACCACCTCTCTAGTTTCCCCACTTATCAGTCAGGATTCAACCAATGAAACAGACCAGCAGGAGATATGTATTCACATGTATTGCAAGGAACTGGCTCACACAATTATGAGTGCTGTCTAGGCAAGTCTGAAACCCATAGGGCAGGCTGTCAAGAAAGGCAGGCCAAAACCCTCAGGAAAGATACACTGTTGTCCACAGGCAGACGTTCTCTTTATTCAGAGAAGCCTCCGCTCTGTTCTTAGGTCTTTCAACAGATTGAATCAGGCCCATACAAATTATTTAGAATAATTTCCCTTATTTAAAGTCAAGTGATTATAGACTTTCATCACATCTATAAAATACCTTCACAGTAATACCTAGATTAGTGTTTGAATAACTGGTAAAGACTATCACATCCCTCCTTCTCAACTCTTTGTCACACACTCTTAGGCAGTAATGTAGAGGGGTCACCCTTAGCCCTAGAGTCCAATCCCTACTAACAAATGTTGACATAAAGGATGTTTAGAAAGTGTCCAGTATAACACTATCCCAACTGAAACCTATGACAAGGGAAAGAAAACTCTCCAGGTGCTTTGTAATACTTTTCTTAGCTATACCACAGGAGGAAATAGGAGAGGGAAGCAAAGGTGTGGCCTAGCTTTAGTCCAGCAAACTGGTTCGACTTTCCCCAAGGCAAAGATCATCCAGAGTCAGGCTGAAATAGTGCCTGTCCTCTTTCCTCCTTTTTTTTCTGTCATTTATCACAGCAAAAACACACTCATTTTCTCTTGTACCAGCTGTCCCTGGGGATTTTACTCTGCTTTCTCCATAGCATCCCAGCATTTTTAGCCAAAATTGTTGTATTCTTGGACAAGGAACCCAAAACAAAGATGATTTTACTATCAGTGAAAATTTACCATGACAATGGCTTAGTGTTTGGGTTAGCTTTCCAGGATTGGGGAGAGTAGAGGAGAGGCTTTAAAAAAAAAAATTAATATCAGAGGTTGAAATCGTGATGTTTATCTTCAAAGACATGGGCTTGGGTCTAATTTGTTTCATTTATTAATTGTATGACCTTTGACAAGTCTCAACCTTCTTGTGTTTCAGATTTCTTGCCTATAATCAAAAGGAGAAACTAAAAAATCACCAAATTCTTTTAAAGTTCTACTGTTTTTTGATCCTATAGACATAGGGCAGCATAACATGGAGAAGAGCTGGCCAGAAAAAAAGGATAGAAGAGTAACTTAAAGAATAAAGGAGAATGAAGTAGTCAGTCTGGAAGGAATGAAGGAAGAAGAACAAAAAGAATAAGGAATATAAGAAGAAAAAGATGGTGTACAGAGGTAAAGTATAGGAACATACTGGTTCATATAAGAGGGAGTGGTAGGAACTGTGGCGAACTGGAGAGTTTATGACCTTCTACAGATGGTCACTACTACTCATCTCTATCCAACTGCTGTCATAGGAAATGCAGGTCTAGTGATGCCAGGTTTTAGAATTTTTCAAGAAAACCTAGAAATCTGGATTCTTACGTGACTTCTCCTAATTTTTAAACATGGGTAGACTAATTCAAATTTTAAAGACCAATATGCAGAACAAGCACAATATTCCTTCAGGCAGAGCATCACTTTAGGCTGAGACTAGGGTAAGGCAGGAAAGGTACTCAACTCATGCACAATATTTGAGGAAGCACCAAAAACTTCAGTAATCAAGATAAGAAATATTTTAATGCAATATTTTACGCTACAACGCATTGCAAAAAAATACATTATGAACAGAACATCAAAAGTTTCAATAAAGATAAGATCCGACCCTGCACTTGCACACTTCACATCTCTTGCCTCACCTTAATCCCGACTCTGCATCCTTTACAGCCTCTCAGTAAAAGCCTTACCAGCATGGAGCATGGTAGTGCCATAAAATGCAAACAGGAAATAGGAAGAAAGCAGGCTTGGGAGTGAAGATAATGAATGCAACAGCAGGCATTTGACCTGAGATAGTGTGTGGGCGTCTAGGTGAAAGAGGCTCTAAGCATTTGAGAAAGAGAACGTGATATCAGTAAGTAGAAGGAAAATTAATACTTATTCAATGTTTATTATATTCCAGATGGTCTACATCTATAATCTCATCTATCAACAATTCTCAACATGACTCTTTAATTTTGAAGTTTCATCTCCATTTTTAAAAAATTTTTAATAGATATTAAAGTTACTGACCCAAGATCATACACATAGCCGACGGTGAAACTGACACGGTCTGGATTCCAGTAAACTGTGATTACAAATTCTATTCTTTCCAGTAAACTGTGCAGCCTGGAGCAAGTCACATACATTTGTATGTCATCCATAAGCCTGGAGATTGGATGAGATTCCCAGAGAGCTTAAGTGACCCTTGTCCATAAAGCCTGTGCCCTTATCCTGATGACTCCCTCAGGGATGGGAATCTTTCTTTCTCTTGCCACTCAGGACTGGAGTCTTTCTTTGGATTAGAGCTTTTGCACCCACTAACAAACTTCCCCTGTAGCCACCTGGTCTTCAAGTATTACAGCTTCTGAATTCTGTACTCTTCTCACTTGTAAAGATACCTGGCTTCCTTCCCTATTTACTCTCATCATTGCAGCCTTGATAAAACAACAACCAGTTTCCACACTCTTTGGAGCCTGGACCCTGACCACCAATTTCCCTTAGGACATGCATGTGTGTTCACAGCAGCCACCCTACTGCATTGAGAGAGTTTATATCCGGGTCACACTTCCCAAGTGCCATGTTTCGGTAAACTGTTAATCGGGGCAAATCTAGCCATGTCTTAAAATATGACATCTCCAAACTTCTTGTTCAGTCTTATTAAGTACTGCTTACATAGATGATTGACTAAAGAAATGGATTATTTGTTTCTCAAATAAACCTTTTGTCTTTCTCCTCCATACATTTCTTATAGTCATGTCCTTCCCTTAGACCACCATCCCCGCTTCACTCCACCAATATGAATCCTACTTATATTTCTAAGATTAGCTTACATTTCAGCCCCTCCATGAACTGTTCTTTCACCAGCCCAGCCTGAACCAATCACTCTATCTATGAACTATGATAGTGTTGATTCACTGAACATTCATTTGCCATCTACAATCAAAAGCACAGTCTTAATCTCCATAACCACATGGTAAGTTCCTTAAGGATAGGGGCCAATGTCCTGTGCTTTATTAATATTCCCAAAACTTCAAGCACAATGTAGGGGCTCCAATAAATATTCCTGGTTGGTGTATTTCTACAGCACGGAAACCTCAAGTTATAGGCTTGAATATGACTGTCCTTAATTTCTCTTACTAGCTTTTTACTTTGAAAATAGGGATAACATTCCATGAAATTTCAAGGGTATTTTTTAACATCTTTATTCGAGTATAATTGCTTTACAATGGTGTGTTTCTGCTTTATAACAAAGTGAATCAGCTATACATATACATATATCCCCATATCTCTTCCCTCTTGCGTCTCCCTCCCACCCTCCCTATCCCACCCCTCTAGGTTAAAGAAGAATGTAATGAGGATTTTTTTTTTAAATATCTACTGATATATTTTCCCTTTTGGCTTCTTTCCTTGCAATCCTTAACCATTTTCTGTCCCCAGTTAAAAGAGGGCAAATCCACTGAAGAAAGTAGAAGGATTTAACTAAAGGAAGTCCCAACAAGACAAGAGGACAAAGAATAAAGCCCTGTGGTCAAAGGAAAAGGAATCAAGTAGAGAGAGAAAGGAATAAGAGGTTATTCATGAGTGTATTTCTGTCTCCTGCTCTGTTCCCAAGGTACCTTCAACACTGGGCCAAACCTAAGGAAAAATGGTAGGAAGAGCCCAGAGAGGATAGAGAAACCAAAAACAGAGGGGTTTGTGTCATCATTCTCATTTGAGACTCTATAAGGAGACCACCGTGAAGAAGGCATTGAATTAGCATTTGGCAAATAGAGTCAGGATGCTGTGTTTTGGCCTATGTCAGGTATGTAGAGGATGCAGAACTCCCAGCAGGTCCCAGAAAGAATGTGAAAAGTAGCTGAGTATTCTAGCTGGTCAGCTCACTAGTAAGATTATTGCAGAAAGAAGATGAGGAATTCTGTAGTAGAATGTTCATAAGAGAGACTATCTAAGAAAATGAGCAAATTGGAGTCTCAACCAAAATTAGGGAAACCACTGCCAACAAGAGCTGAAGATAAGACATAGTCATCGGGGGATGATAGAGTCACCCAAGAAAAAGGCCATCACTGCATTTTGACCATACGAAAAAAACAAACCAAGAATCATACCTGTCATGGACCATCATCACAACGGATGAAAGATAGCAATGACATCAGATTTTGTTACCCAGAAACCATCAAGATAAACACCTTAATGGAAGAAAAACAAATGTGCACGGGCTGTCATTCAACACCCTGTGAGAATGAGATCTTCTCTATTTCCCAAGATGAGAACCGTCTGGGCAAGGCTGAGAAAGGAGGGAGAAAAGACGAACTATTTGTCAATCTCCTTACTGAAAAACTAGTTTAAACTGAAGGAAGATGGTATTACTTTTAATAGACAAATTAAGTTTTTCTTTCCCTTTGTAAGCAAAAGAGCTTGAGAACAAATGAGATCAGTTATAAAATACAGGAAGATAGATGGTTTTCTTCACACATGCGAGTTATGGTGTGCCAATTTTTCTTTTGATGTGCCAATTTTTTTTTTGGTGTGCCAATTTTGATGCATATCTCCCTGCACAATAAATTTACAATGAATATTTTGTACATAACTTAAGGAAGCAACTTATGCTACAAAACTAAGGACACTGCACCACTAGATATGCTTTAATCACTTGTTTTCCTGACTGCTTTAAAGTAGGTTAAGAACAAAATCTTCCCCAAGTAAGAAAAGGGGAGAAATCATTATGACATGAGATTTTAGTAAAATTCTGCCCTATTAGGTTTCGCTAAGAAGTAGTAAGTGCTAGACAAGGGGATTTCAGGGATGAGTTATTATATTTGCAATTTAGTGTAATGAAAATTACCAAGGCAGTACCATGAATTTAAATGAGCTGTGTAATTTTTTCTTAAGTTTTAATATGAAATAATTGTTCATTTCACCCAAAAAATAGTTAACGTTGCTGATTCTTTTGCATAAATCAATATGCTCTGAACAGTAAAGCTAATAGCCCCGTAAGGTCTATAAAATGTATCTGCGTAGCTGTCTGTTTCCAGGGCTTTATTCCAGGATCTAAATAGCAGTTTCTATTTCTAGTCGACTACTGTCTTTATCAAATTACTTCTTTGACTCAGTGACAGCTTTTTAAGACATCTTCTAAAGGAAAGCTTTAATTTCTCATATTTGTTCTTTAAGAATGTAATTTTTAAAGTAATAGAATTGACCATGATTATATTTTTGAGGATTTTTAGTAATACTGAAAACAATCATGGATGAGTAAAACTAGTTGTACAAAACACCACTCGTACTGACTTTGTTATTCATCATAGAATACAACAAGATTCTCACTAACTTCTGTAAGATTGTGTCATCATAATTCATAGTTATCTAAAGTGTTGCTTCAATATATGCAAAAAAAGTATTTTAGTCCAATAACAAATAATTTTTTTACCCTTATGCTCTTTCCAAAAGAAATCCAAAGAAGCAAATACAAGAAAGTACAATAAAAAATTTAAAAAGCTCCTACCAGGGATGGGGGAATAACAATCATAATTTTAGATTATGTTAAATTTATCTTACTAGATATGATGGTAATGATAATGGATGTTCACCCCCCAGCTTCCACTGTGCTACAAAATTACAAAATGTGTTTTTAATGAATACAGCATACTGGTTATGTTTATCTGATATCTATTTGAAATTAAAATGGCTTAAAATATTATGTAGAAAGTTTTAACTCTAATAATCCAAAAACACCCTAATCAGAAACTGCTTTATATCTAATTAAAGTACATTGTTCCTTATTTTTATTCTGACTCTTAAAAAAGTTAGAACAAATTGCTCATTATGTATTTTGCTGCCACAATAATTAAATGTCCTATAAAACTTAAACCAGATTTGTTTTACTATCCTATAAATAAGGAAATTGAACAAGATGATTTCCATGATTTCCAGGATTATCTAATTTTTGGCTAATATTTCTATTGCTAGAATTCAGTCATAAGGCATACCATTTATCTTGAAAATTTCTTAGAATATAGAACAATCATGGCAGACACAGAGATTGTATGAGCTCAGGCTAACCTAAGACCTTACCTGTCCCTCTGGCATCATGTTTATTCCCACTCAAAACATGGAGCAGATTGATAATCCCTTCAGTTTCTGAACAGATTGAGGTTGGTCTGAGAGAGGCTTGATTTAATTCCCAGCCTCAGAGCAGTCTATTAGGGAGAGAGCATCAGTCTTAGTCCAGACCCCAGGACGTTCTGATCCATCTCCAAATCTGTCGGGGAATCCTGACATACCTACAGGGAACTCACTAAAGCTCATTTCTGAGGGATATTGTTAGGAAACCATTGACTGAAACTGCCAGCCCTGGCCAGGCCCAGAAATAACCACTTGCTTGAGTTATCTCACAACAGAAGATCCCGACAAGGAACATGGAACTGACAAGCTACCACCAGCCCGAAGAATGTGGGAGGGGCCGATAGGAGGGAGGAGATGCCAGCCCATAATATGTCCTGCCAACCTGCCAGAAACCATCATGCTGGAATCCATCTTGGCTGAGAAATGTGCACACCCCCAGGAAGGACCTGAGTCAGGCCAAATATGGGCACAAGCAAGACGACTGGCTAGAGACAACCAAGAAGCTAACCCTATTACCATAAAACCTGAGACTGCTAGCCCCATGGTAGAGCAGTTCTCCTGGGTTCCCTTACCCTGCTGCTCTCTGCTCGAGCACCCTTTTTCAATAAAGTCTTTTGCTTGCTCAGTACATGAGTCTCCTTGGACAATTCATTTCCGAGTGTTAGACAAGAGCCTGGAAGGGGTCCCCCACCTCTAGTAACAGTATGACTAATAATTTTAAAGATTTAAGAAGGTGTATGTGTGTGTGTGTGTGTGTGTGTGTACACAAACATATATACACATATATACAACTTAGGGCAAGTTTCCTCTCTGAGTATTCCATTTTTTACCGGTAAAGTGAAAGGAATGCACAAGTTGATCTCCAAAGCCCGTGTCAGTTGAAAAATTCTATGATTCCTGAAGTCAGATACTTTTCTTCCTCCTCCTTTCGAAACGGTAATGGATGAGAAATAAAATTTTTCAATAAAAAGGAAAATTTTTCAATAAAAAGAAAAATGAAAAGTACATTTTCAACTTGGAAGAGAGGTTAAAAACCTAACTGGCAGGTGCTGGTGGGGGACCTCAAATACCTAAGGGGATGGGAGGAATCCCTGCATAACCGGGTAGGACGTTGGGGGGGAAGTGGGGGAAGGAAAAGTGGAGGCAGGAAGGAACGGGTGCCCCTGAGGGCAGCTTGAGGGGAGGGGTTCCCAAGCTTGGAGGGGCCCACCCACAGTGAGGGGATCAGCAGGGAAGGGAAGAGACCTTCAGAGGATCAGAGGGGAATGCAGCCAGCATCTCCCCTCCACTTGGCTCAGGTGAGACTGCTGGGATCCCAGGCCTGAACCTCTGCCCTAAGGGGACCCCTCTGGCCACATGTGACTGGAGCCTAAGCCCCGCACCCCTACCAAGGCCTTTTCTGGCTACGCGGGTCTGGAACCTAAGCCCCTGCTCCACCAAGGTCTTTTTCAGCTGTGCAGGTCCTGAGCCTAAGTCCCACCGCCACCAAGGCCTTTTCCGGCTATGTGGGTCCTGAGACTAAACGCTGCCCGCCCTGCCAAGACCTTTTCCAGCCACACAGACACTGAGCCTAAGCCCTCCACCCACTGCCACCAAGGCCTTTTCTGGCCTGGCAGGTCCTGAGCCTAAGCCCTGCCTCCCCACAAGGGCTTTTCTGGCTGTACAGGTCTTGGGCCTAAGCTCCCCCCAAAGGCTTCTTCTGGCCACGAGGATCCTAGGCACGAGCCCCGCCACCACCCCTCACCCACTGTCAAGGCCTTTTCTGGCCTTTTTTTCTTTTTTTTCTGTTATTGTTATTTCATTTTTATTTTTATTTTTTCTAATACATTTTTTATTTTTCTACTTTTATTTTTTATCCTTTGTTATTGTTCTCCTTTTTGTTTCTTGCCTTTTTTTTTTCGCCACACCATGTGGCTTACAGGGTCTTGGTCTCAGGCCAAGGGTTGGGCCTGAGCTCCTGTGGTGGGAGCACCAAGTCCAAACCACTGGACTGACAGCAAACCTCAAACCCCAGGGAATAGTAATTGGTGTGAGCTCTCCAGAAGGGCCACATCTCAGCACCGAGATCCAGCATCAACAAAATGGCTGCAAACTCAAGTGCTAGACACCTCAGGCCAAACAACCAGCAAGACAGGAACACAAACACACCCATCAAAAAAATTAGATGACAAAAAAATATGTTACAGATGAAGGAGCAAGGTAAAAAACTGCAAGAAAAAAATAACTGCAGAGGAAGAAGGCAACCTACCTGAAAAAGAATTCAGAGAAATGATAGTAAAGATGATCCAAAACCTCAGAAATAGATGGGAGGCACAGATTGAGAAAATACAGGAAATGTTTAACGAGGACCTAGAAGAACTAAAGAACAAACGGTGATGAACAACACAATAACTGGAATGAAAAATACACTAGAATTAATCAGTAAAAGAATAACTGAGGCAGAAGAACAAATAAGTGAGCTGGAAGACAGAGTGATGGAAATAACTGCCGAGAAGCAGAATAAAGAAAAAATGAAAAGAATTGAGGACACTCTCAGAGATCTCTGGGACAACATTAAATGCACCACAATTTGAATTATAAGGGTCCCAGAAGAAGAAAAGAAGGAGAAAGGGTTTGAGAAAATATTTGAAGAAATTATAGTTGAAAATTTCCCTAATATGGAAAAGGACATAGCCACCTAAGTCCAGGAAGCACAGAGAGTCCCATATAGGATAAAACCAAGGAGAAACATGCAAAGACACATATTAATCAAACTAACAAAAATTAAATTCGAACAAAAAATATTAAAAGCAGAGAGAGAAAAGCAACAAATAACATACGAGGGAAACTCCATAAGGTTATCAGCTGATTTCTCAGCAAAAACTCCACAGGCTAGAAGGGAGGGGCAGGATATATTTAAAGTGATGAAAGGGAAAAACCTGAAATCACTATTACTCTACCAAGCAAGAATCTCATTCAGATTCAATAGAGAAATCAAAACCCTTACAGACAAACAAAAGCTAAGAGAATTCAGCACCAACAAACCAGCTTTACAACAAATGCTAAAGGAACTTCTCTAGGCAGGAAACACAAGAGCAGGAAAAGACCTACAATAACAAACCCAAAAGAATTAAGAAAATGGTAATAGGAATGTACATATCAATTATTACCCTGAAAGTAAACGGATTAAATGCTCAAACCAAAAGACACAGACTGGCTGAATGGATACAAAAACAAGATCCATATATATGATATCTACAAGAGACCCACTTCAGACCTAGGGACACATACAGACTGAAAGTGAAGGGATGGAAAAAGATATTCCATACAAATGGAAATCAAAAGAAAGCTGGAGTAGCAATACTCAGATCAGACAAAATAGACTATAAATAAATACTGTTACAAGATACAAGGAAGGACACTACATAATGATCAAGGAATCAGTACAAGAAGATATAACAATTATAAATATTTATGCACACAACAGAGGAGCACCACAATACGTAAGGCAGATGCTAATAGCCATAAAAGGGGAAATTGACACTAACACAATAATAGTAGGGGACTTTAAAACCCCACATACACCAATGGACAGATCATCCAGACAGAAAATAAATAAGGAAACACAAGCTTTAAATGACACAATAGACCAGATAGACCTAATTGATATTTATAGAACATTCTACCCAAAAGCAGCAGAATACACTTTCTTCTCAAGTGCACACGGAACATTCTCCAGGATAGATCATGTTTTGGGTCACAAATCAAGCCTTGGAAAACTTAAGAATACTAAAACAAGTGGGAGGGGACATGGGGATATATGTATATATATATAGCTGACTCACTTTGTTATACAGCAGAAACTAACACACCATTGTAAAGCAATTATACTCCAATAAAGAGATGTTTTTAAAATTAAATAAATAAATAAATGCCTGTAAAATTTTTTTAAAGAAAGAAAGAAAATTGAACTCGTATCAAGCATCTTTTCAGACCAGAATGCTGTGAGATTAGATATCAATTACAGAAAAAATACTGTAAAAAAACTACAAACATATGGAGGCTAAACAATACACTACTAAATAACCAAGAGATCACTGAACAAATCAAACCGGGAGTCAAAACATACATAGAGACAAATGAAAATGAAAACACGATGACCCAAAACCTATGGGATGCAGCAAAAGCATTTCTAAGAGGGAAGTCTATAGTAATTGAATTTCACCTCAAAAAACAAGAAAAATATCAAATGAATGATCTAACCTTACACATAAAGCAACTAGAGAAAGAAGAACAAAAAAAGAAAATGCCAAAGTTAGTTAGAGGAAAGAAATCATAAAGATCAGATGAGAAATAAATGAAATAGAAATGAAGAAAACAACAGCAAAGATCAATAAAACTAAAAGTTGGTTCTTTGAGAAGATAAACAAAATTGATAAA
>NC_041225.1:58747847-58750804 GCF_002837175.3 Physeter macrocephalus
AAAAGCTAAGAGAATTCAGCACCACCAAACCAGCTTTACAACAAATGCTAAAGGAACTTCTCTAGGCAGGAAACACAAGAGCAGGAAAAGACCTACAATAACAAACCCAAAAGAATTAAGAAAATGGTAATAGGAATGTACATATCAATTATTACCCTGAAAGTAAACAGATTAAATGCTCAAACCAAAAGACACAGACTGGCTGAATGGATACAAAAACAAGATCCATATATATGATATCTACAAGAGACCCACTTCAGACCTAGGGACACATACAGACTGAAAGTGAAGGGATGGAAAAAGATATTCCATACAAATGGAAATCAAAAGAAAGCTGGAGTAGCAATACTCAGATCAGACAAAATAGACTATAAATAAATACTGTTACAAGATACAAGGAAGGACACTACATAATGATCAAGGAATCAGTACAAGAAGATATAACAATTATAAATATTTATGCACACAACAGAGGAGCACCACAATACGTAAGGCAGATGCTAATAGCCATAAAAGGGGAAATTGACACTAACACAATAATAGTAGGGGACTTTAAAACCCCACATACACCAATGGACAGATCATCCAGACAGAAAATAAATAAGGAAACACAAGCTTTAAATGACACAATAGACCAGATAGACCTAATTGATATTTATAGAACATTCTACCCAAAAGCAGCAGAATACACTTTCTTCTCAAGTGCACACGGAACATTCTCCAGGATAGATCATGTTTTGGGTCACAAATCAAGCCTTGGAAAACTTAAGAATACTAAAACAAGTGGGAGGGGACATGGGGATATATGTATATATATATAGCTGACTCACTTTGTTATACAGCAGAAACTAACACACCATTGTAAAGCAATTATACTCCAATAAAGAGATGTTTTTAAAATTAAATAAATAAATAAATGCCTGTAAAATTTTTTTAAAGAAAGAAAATTGAACTCGTATCAAGCATCTTTTCAGACCAGAATGCTGTGAGATTAGATATCAATTACAGAAAAAATACTGTAAAAAAACTACAAACATATGGAGGCTAAACAATACACTACTAAATAACCAAGAGATCACTGAACAAATCAAACCGGGAGTCAAAACATACATAGAGACAAATGAAAATGAAAACACGATGACCCAAAACCTATGGGATGCAGCAAAAGCATTTCTAAGAGGGAAGTCTATAGTAATTGAATTTCACCTCAAAAAACAAGAAAAATATCAAATGAATGATCTAACCTTACACATAAAGCAACTAGAGAAAGAAGAACAAAAAAAGAAAATGCCAAAGTTAGTTAGAGGAAAGAAATCATAAAGATCAGATGAGAAATAAATGAAATAGAAATGAAGAAAACAACAGCAAAGATCAATAAAACTAAAAGTTGGTTCTTTGAGAAGATAAACAAAATTGATAAAACTTTAGCCTAGCACATGAAGACAAAAATGGAGAGGATTCAAATCAATAAAGTTAGAAAAATGAAACTGAAGAAATTACAACTGACACCACAGAAATACAAAGGATCATAAGAGACTACTTCAAGCAACTATATGGCAATAAAATGGATAACCTGGAAGAAATGGACAAATTCTTAGAAACGCACAACCTTCCAAGACTGAACCAGGAAGAAATAGAAAATATGAACAGACCAATCACAAGCACTGAAAGTGAAACTGTGATTAAAAATAATCCAACAAACAAAAGCCCAGGACCATGTGGCTTAACAGGCGAATTCTATCAAACATTTAGAGAAAAGCTAACATCTATCCTTCTCAAACTCTTCCAAAATACAGCAGAGGGAGGAACACTCCCAAACTCATTCTACGAGACCACCACCACCCTGATACCAAAATGAGACAAAGGTGTCACAAAGAAAGAAAATTACAGTCCAATATCACTGATGAACATAGATACAAAGATCCTCAACAAAATACTAGCCAACAGAACCCAACAGCACATTAAAAGGATCATACACCATGAGCAAGTGGGGTTTAGCCCAAGAATGGAAGGATTCTTCAATATACACAAATCACTGTGATACATCAAATTAACAAAAACGAAGGATAAAAAAAATATGATAATCTCAATAGCTGCAGAAAAAGCTTTCAACAAAATTCAACACCCATTTATGATAAAAACTCTCCAGAGAGTAGGCATAGAGGGAACCTACGTCAACATAATAAAGGCCATATATTACAAACCCACGGCCAACATCATTCTCAATGGTGAAAAACTGAAACCATTTCCTCTAAGATCAGGAACAACACAAGGTTGCCCGCTCTCACCACTATTATTCAACATAGTTTTGGAAGTTTTAGCTACAGCAATCAGAGAATAAAGAGAAATAAAATGAATCCAAATCGGAAAAGAAGAAGTAAAGCTGTCACTGTTTGCAGATGGCATGATACTATAAATAGAGAATCCTAAAGATGTTACCAGGAATTACTAGAGCTAATCAATGAATTTGGTAAAGTAGCAGAATACAAAATTAATGCCCAGAAATCTATTGCATCCCTATACACTAATAATGAAAAATCTGAAAGTGAAATTAAGGAAACACTCCCATTTACCACTGCAACAAAAAGAGTCAGATACCTAGGAATAAACCTACCGAAGGAGACAAAAGACCTGTATGCAGAAAACTATAAGACACTGATGAAAGAAACTAACCGTGATACCAACAGATGGAGAGATATACCATATTTTTGGATTGGAAGAATCAATATTGTGAAAACGACTCTACTACCCAAAGCAATCTACAGATTCAATGCAATTCCTATCAAACTACCAATGGCATTTTTCACAGAACTACAACAAAAAATTTCACAATTTGTATGGAAACACAAAAGACCTTGAATATCCAAAGCAATCTTGAGAAAGAAAAACAGAGCTGGAGGAATCAAGCTCCCGGACTTCAGACTATACTACAAAGCTACAGTAATCAGGACAGTATG
>NC_041225.1:58750970-58772112 GCF_002837175.3 Physeter macrocephalus
CTTCAATAAGTGGTGCTGGGAAAACTGGACAGCTACATGTAAAAGAATGAAATTAGAACATTGCCTAACACCATACACAAAAATAAACTCAAAATGGATTAAAGACCTAAATGTAAGGCCAGACAGTATAAAACTCTAAGAGGAAAACATAGGCAGAACACTCTATGACATACAGCACAGAAAGATCCTTTCTGACCCATGCCCTAGAGAAATGGATATAAAAACAAAAATAAACAAATAGGACCTAATGAAACTTAAAAGCTTTTGCACAGCAAAGGACACAATAAGCAAGACAAAAAGACAACCCTCAGAATGGGAGAAAATATTTGCAAATGAAGCAACTGACAAAGGATTAATCTCCAAAATACACAAGAAGCTCATGCAGGTCAATATCAAAAAAACAAACAACCCAATCCATAAATGGGCAGAAGTCCTAAATAGACATTTCTCAAAGGAGATATACAGGTTGCCAACAAACACATGAAAGGATGCTCAACATCACTAATCATTAGAGAAAAGCAACCTAAGTGTCCATCGATAGATGAATGGATAAAGAAGTTGTGGCACATATATACAATGGAATATTACTCAGCCATAACAAGAAACGAAATTGAGTTACTTGTAGTGAGGTGGCTGGACCTAGAGGCTGTCATACAGAGTGAAGTAAGTCAGAAAGAGAAAAACAAATACCGTATGCTAACACAAATATATGGAATCTAAAAAACAAAAAGGTTCTGATGAACCTAGGGGCAGGACAGGAATAAAGACGCAGACATATAGAATGGACTTGAGGAAACAGGGAGGGGGAAAGGTAAGCTGGGACGAAGTGAGAGAGTGGCATGGACTTATATACACTACCAAATGTAAAATAGATAGCTAGTGGGAAGCAGGCACATAACACAGGGAAATCAGCTCAGTGCTTTGTGTCCACCTAGAGGGGTGGGATAGGGAGCATGGGAGGGAGAAGCAAGAGGGAGGAGATATGGGGATATATGTATATGTATAGCTGATTCACTTTGTTACACACCAGAAACTAACACACCATTGTAAATCAAATATACTCCAATAAAGATGTAAATAAATAAATAAATAAATAAAATTTTTACAGAAATTTTTTTAATTAAAAAAAATTTTTAAAAATCATATGATCATCTGAATAGAATCAGAAGAAGCTTTTGACAAAATTCAACATCTATTTACGATAAAAACTCTTCACAAGGTGGGTATAGAGAGAACACATCTCAACATAATAAAGGCCATGTATGACAAACCCTTAGCTAACATCATGCTTACTGGTGAAAACTTGAAGGCATTTCCTTTAAGGTCAAGAACAAGACAAGCATCTCACACCTGCCACTTTTACTCAACATAATATCGGAAGTCCCAGCCAGAGCAATCAGACAAGAAAAAGAAACAAAAGGAATCCAAATTAAAAAGGAAGAAGTAAAACTGTCTCTGTTTGCAGATGACATGACAATATATATATAGAAAATCCTAAAGACACCACCTAAAAACTATTAAAAGTCATCAATGAATTCAATAATGTTGCAGGATAAAAATATTAATATACAGAAATATGTTGAATTTCTTTACACTAACTATGAACTATTAGAAAGAGAAATTAAGAAAATAATACAATTTATAATTGTGTCAAAAAGAGTAAAATACCCAAGAATAAATTTAACCAAGGAGGTAAAGGCTGGTAGTCAGAAAGCTAGAAGACCTTGCTGAAAGAAACTGAAGAAAACACAAAATATGGAAAGATATACTATGTTCATGGACTGGAAGAATTAATATTGTTAAACTGACCATACTATCCAATTCTACAGATTCAATACAATTCCTATCAAAATACCAATGGCATTTTTCATAGAGCTATACCAGATAATTGTAAAATTTGTACGGGAACACAAAAGACCCCAAATAGGCAAAGCAATCTTGAGGAAGAAGAACAAAACTGGAAGTAGCACTCTCAATGATTTCAAACTATACTGTAAGCTACTATAACCAAAACAGAGGGTTACTAGACCTATTTTCGTGATCACTTCATAATGTATGCAAATGTCAAATCACTATGTAGTACACCTGAAACTAACATGATATTGTATGTCAACTGTACGGTTTACCCTTGAACAACTCAGGGGTTAGGGGCACTGACTGTCTATCAAGTCAAAAATTCATGTATAACTTTACAGTCAGCTCTTTGTATAAGCAGTTCCAAATCTACAGGTTCAACTATCCACAGATATTGTGGTACTGTAGTATGTATTTAGTGAAAAAAATCCATGTATAATTGGACCCACGCAGTTTAAACCTGTGTTGTTCAAGGGTCTACTGTTATTTCATTTTAAAAGAATTTTTGTAAACAATGTTTTTGTCCCTGTAAAACTTTAATCTGATAAATGTATAAAATTTCATTTATTAGTTGTATACATAATGTCTAAAATTTTAGAGTTGTGTTGTCCAATATGGTACCCACTAACTACATGGGCTATTTAAATTTAAATGAATGAAAATTAAATTAAATACAATAAGATTCAGTTCCTCAATCTCACTAGCCATATTTAAAATGCTCAACAACCACAAGGTGATGATGACCTTACCAAACAGGACAGACATAGAAGTTGTAGTAGCTTATTTTTAGATGTATTGTTAGGATATAGACTAAACAGGTATATTTATAAGAGACTCAAAAATACAGTGGCTCAGGCTTCCCTGGTGGCACAGTGGTTGAGAATCTGCCTGCTAATGCAGGGAACATGGGTTCAAGCCCTGGTCTGGGAGGATCCCACATGCCGCGGAGCAACTAGGCCCGTGAGCCACAACTACTGAGCCTGTGCGTCTGGAGCCTGTGCTCCGCAACAAGAGAGGCCGCGATAGTGAGAGGCCCACACACCGCGATGAAGAGTGGCCCCTGCTTGCCACAACTAGAGAAAGCCCTCGCACAGAAATGAAGACCCAACACAGCAAAAATTAATTAATTAATTAATTAACTCCTACCCCTAACATCTAAAAAAAAAAAAAAACAGTGGCTCAATCGGCTCAGTCAAGACAGAAGTTCTTTTCTTCCTTCTCTAACAGTCTAGAATTGGTAGGTGGTCCCAGTGCAGAACTGGTAGATAGAAAGGCAAGTTCAGTCCCACAAGGTCTCCAAGGACCCAGGTCCTTCTTTCTTGTCTTGCTGTCCCTTGGGGTTCTACCCTATTGTGTGTGTCTAGAACTAGCTCTGCAACACCTTATCTGCATGTCAGACTGTCAGAAGAGGAAGAAGAGAAAATGAAGGGCAAGACATTTTCTTTACAGAGAATATGACCAGAATGCTGCACATATCACTTGCACGCACACTTTTGTGGCAGAGACGTATCTGCAGCTCATGTCTGGCTATCAGGGAGGCTGGGAAAGGTGATCAAGTTGTATGGCTGTGTGCCCAGTTACAACTTTGGCTGGGGGATGTTATTTCTATAAAAGAAGAATGAGAGATGGTTACTGGAGAACAATTAGCACTCTGCCCCAAGGGAATATCATTTAATGGATTTATTTTTTAAAGTGGAGCTTAAGTAACATTTAATCAGGAAGTTTTCTCCACACTTAATAGTCCTTAGAAGGTAAAATTCCTATCAATGTCTCTTCCACTGGTTATATAAATTCTACTCTTAATACATTTTGTCCTGGCTGAAGTAGTACAAACCAGTAATTAAAAAATTACAGTTTCATTGAAAAAACGACTAAAAGGAAAATTTTGCTTTATTGGCTATTTTTAAATAAATATTAGCATTCATTTTTAACTCACTTAACTTCTTAATAGGGAAAAAGTTCTTTAAAAGATAGTGCTACCGGACTTCCCTGGTGGCGCAGTGGTTGAGAGTCCGCCTGCCGATGCAGGGGACACGGGTTCGTGCCCCGGTCCGGGAGGATCCCACATGCCGCGGAGTGGCTGGGCCCGTGAGCCATGGCCGCTGAGCCTGCGCGTCCGGAGCCTGTGCTCCGCAACAGCAGTGAGAGGCCCGCGTACCGCAAAAAAAAGAAAAAAGATAGTGCTACCCATAAAATCTGTATAATAATATACACAAGTCAACACTGCATAACTATTAAGTCATAGAATGTCCCAGCCAAAAACAATAAAGTATATAATAAATTTAACAATACTATGGGCATGTTTTATAAATTAAACTTAAGTTACAAAGTAAATGTTTTATTTAATATTTAATTTGTGGATGAGGAACTAAAAAGGAAATTATTAAATCACATTAAAATACATTTTTCTTTTATAAAAGATGATTTGCTCTTGAGCTTCAAGCCTAGCCATTTTTAACCCGCAATGAAAGTGGTATTATATAATAAGGGTTTATATACTTGCCTTCCACTTATGTAAAATTGTTTCTTAAAAATTAGGTATATTATACATTAAACGTTTAAATTATATAATGTAGGAAATAGAAATCAGTAAAAGGACAATTAAAATTACAATACCAGAATTATCTTTTAGCAGTTGCATCTAGATTCAAAAATGTGCTTCATAAATGTTAAAAAATAATCTCTCCTTATATGTTTTTGTTTAGATGAAAACATATGAAGAACTTTACTGTTTAATGGATTTATTTTTAAAAGTGGAACTTAAACAACATTTAAACAGCCAGAGATGTTCTTTTTAAAATAAGAATAAATTTCAACTGCTAGCTAAAAACAACTCAAAAATCAAAATTGGTCATTTTGCATTAATAATAAAAGATTTTAGACCAATAATTCCTATGTGTTGTTAAATTATATAGATTAGGGACCCACTGTACTGGCAAGTCAGTGTTCACATGTTAGTCAACAGTATCTGTAAGACAATTGTGCACATTTTATTATTTGTTAAATCGACCTTAAATAATATATTAAACACACTATTTCCAAACAAAATGAAACCGCGATGAAGAGTGGCCCCTGCTTGCCACAACTAGAGAAAGCCCTCGCACAGAAATGAAGACCCAACACAGCAAAAATTAATTAATTAATTAATTAACTCCTACCCCTAACATCTAAAAAAAAAAAAAACAGTGGCTCAATCGACTCAGTCAAGACAGAAGTTCTCCCTCGCACAGAAATGAAGACCCAACACAGCAAAAATTAATTAATTAATTAATTAACTCCTACCCCTAACATCTAAAAAAAAAAAAAACAGTGGCTCAATCGGCTCAGTCAAGACAGAAGTTCTTTTCTTCCTTCTCTAACAGTCTAGAATTGGTAGGTGGTCCCAGTGCAGAACTGGTAGATAGAAAGGCAAGTTCAGTCCCACAAGGTCTCCAAGGACCCAGGTCCTTCTTTCTTGTCTTGCTGTCCCTTGGGGTTCTACCCTATTGTGTGTGTCTAGAACTAGCTCTGCAACACCTTATCTGCATGTCAGACTGTCAGAAGAGGAAGAAGAGAAAATGAAGGGCAAGACATTTTCTTTACAGAGAATATGACCAGAATGCTGCACATATCACTTGCACGCACACTTTTGTGGCAGAGACGTATCTGCAGCTCATGTCTGGCTATCAGGGAGGCTGGGAAAGGTGATCAAGTTGTATGGCTGTGTGCCCAGTTACAACTTTGGCTGGGGGATGTTATTTCTATAAAAGAAGAATGAGAGATGGTTACTGGAGAACAATTAGCACTCTGCCCCAAGGGAATATCATTTAATGGATTTATTTTTTAAAGTGGAGCTTAAGTAACATTTAATCAGGAAGTTTTCTCCACACTTAATAGTCCTTAGAAGGTAAAATTCCTATCAATGTCTCTTCCACTGGTTATATAAATTCTACTCTTAATACATTTTGTCCTGGCTGAAGTAGTACAAACCAGTAATTAAAAAATTACAGTTTCATTGAAAAAACGACTAAAAGGAAAATTTTGCTTTATTGGCTATTTTTAAATAAATATTAGCATTCATTTTTAACTCACTTAACTTCTTAATAGGGAAAAAGTTCTTTAAAAGATAGTGCTACCGGACTTCCCTGGTGGCGCAGTGGTTGAGAGTCCGCCTGCCGATGCAGGGGACACGGGTTCGTGCCCCGGTCCGGGAGGATCCCACATGCCGCGGAGTGGCTGGGCCCGTGAGCCATGGCCGCTGAGCCTGCGCGTCCGGAGCCTGTGCTCCGCAACAGCAGTGAGAGGCCCGCGTACCGCAAAAAAAAGAAAAAAGATAGTGCTACCCATAAAATCTGTATAATAATATACACAAGTCAACACTGCATAACTATTAAGTCATAGAATGTCCCAGCCAAAAACAATAAAGTATATAATAAATTTAACAATACTATGGGCATGTTTTATAAATTAAACTTAAGTTACAAAGTAAATGTTTTATTTAATATTTAATTTGTGGATGAGGAACTAAAAAGGAAATTATTAAATCACATTAAAATACATTTTTCTTTTATAAAAGATGATTTGCTCTTGAGCTTCAAGCCTAGCCATTTTTAACCCGCAATGAAAGTGGTATTATATAATAAGGGTTTATATACTTGCCTTCCACTTATGTAAAATTGTTTCTTAAAAATCAGGTATATTATACATTAAACATTTAAATTATATAATGTAGGAAATAGAAATCAGTAAAAGGACAATTAAAATTACAATACCAGAATTATCTTTTAGCAGTTGCATCTAGATTCAAAAATGTGCTTCATAAATGTTAAAAAATAATCTCTCCTTATATGTTTTTGTTTAGATGAAAACATATGAAGAACTTTACTGTTTAATGGATTTATTTTTAAAAGTGGAACTTAAACAACATTTAAACAGCCAGAGATGTTCTTTTTAAAATAAGAATAAATTTCAACTGCTAGCTAAAAACAACTCAAAAATCAAAATTGGTCATTTTGCATTAATAATAAAAGATTTTAGACCAATAATTCCTATGTGTTGTTAAATTATATAGATTAGGGACCCACTGTACTGGCAAGTCAGTGTTCACATGTTAGTCAACAGTATCTGTAAGACAATTGTGCACATTTTATTATTTGTTAAATCGACCTTAAATAATATATTAAACACACTATTTCCAAACAAAATGAATTCTATTCTAATTTCCTCCATCTTTAAATTTAAGCAGGCAATTTGTGAAATCACTTGCAATACCAATCAAAATATTTTCCCTTCCTAGTTCCTCTTAATGACATCTAAGGTGAAATAAGTGTAATATGAAGGTAGCATCCTCTCAGCCAGCTTCCCTCCCTGTCTATTATTAATTTTCAAGTATTCTCCCCTCTGGCCCATATGACCCACTCACATGGACATTTCTAATCTGTTAGGATTAACCCCAACAATTTCCATCCCATTCAAGAAATAACATAAGGCAAGGGTGAGTGACATTTTATAATGATTATCTTGAATCTATAGCTTATTTAAGAAAAAAAACACTTCACTTATTTTTACACAATAAGAAACATAAGATTTCATGAAAAGTCCTCATAGTACAGAATATTTCAAAAAGCTGGATTCCTTGTGGGGTAAGGGAGCAGAAAGAAAGAATAGAAAAGAAACCTCTACAACGGCATAGAAGAACTGACGAGAAATTGAGAGCAATCCTCAGAGGCCGAGAAAGTGACAAGAAGCAGAATCCGATAGGGAACAAAATGCTGATGTCGGCATCTGTCATGGGAACATCTGCTGACCCCTAGAGGCCCAGAGCTTCTTGCTTACCAGGCTGTGTGACTAAAGAACAGGGGTAAATGTAGGGACTATACCAAGTGGGAAGTTGTATCAGAGACTCACAAAAAGCAAAATCCCCTAGAACTGACATCTTAGTGAAAGAATAAACTGGAATTTTTTAAAGATACTGCACAAGAAGGAAATAAAGATATCTGCTTATTTCATTTCCATTACCTCGTCCACTAGGGCTGAGGAAGAATGATCACCTGTCCTGAAAATTCTTAACCAGAAGACTAACCTCAATTGGACTGGAGCAAAAATCGTATTACTTGCTTCTGCAGCTCCCCACTAGCCTTAGCCAATAATTTAAAGTGGTCATGAATTAGTAGTACACCTTGGCACCGAGTGGAGGCAACTCAAGTGCTCTGGAAGAAAACGTCTTAAAACCAAAATCTGAAAGAATTTCCACAGATAAGCTCCCAAGGAACATGAATTCACAATAAAAAACAAACAAACAAACACATGATGAATCAAGCTACCATGAGCAAAAAGTTAGTAGAAATAACAACAAGATCAGATCCACTTAGACAGTAGATATTAGAATATTCAGATAAAAACACTTAAGTAAACATGTTTACTCTATTCAAAGGTTTAAATGAGCTGACATGGGGCATATATCTAGAAGGGATTTAAAAAATTTTTTTTAACTGCTGAAATAAGAAAAGACAACCTAGTTATTTAAAAAATAGACAAGACTTGAACAGACAGTTCACAAAATAAATAAATAAAAGTGAAAAAGGAAACACAGTGGGGAGTAGCCAAGATGGCTCAGGAAAACCCTGAGCTCACCTCCTCCCATGGGCACACCAAAATTACAACTATTTACAGAGCAACTATTGATGAGAAAAACCAAAACACTAGCAGAAAAGATCTTCTACAGCTAAAGTTATAAAGAAGGAACCACAGTGAGATGGGTTAGAGGGATGGAAACACGGTATAGTCAAGACCCATACACCCTGGTGCACAACCCACAAACAGGAGGATATTTACAACTGCAGAGGTTCTCCCCAAAGAGCGAGGGTTTCGAGCTCCACATCTGGCTCTCCAGCCCAGGGGTCCTGCACTGGGAAGATAGGCCCCCAGAATGTTTGGCTTTGAAGCCTAGCATGGCTTACTTTCAGGAGACCCAGAGGGCTGTGGGATAATAGACTCCACTCTTAAAAGGTGCATACAAAACTTCACACACTTTGGGATCCACGGCAGAAGCAATAATTTGAAAGGAGCCTGGGTCAGATGTACCCTTACAGAGCCTCCCGGAGAGGCAGGAGGCAATGGAAGCTCATCCCAGGGACACAGACAGTGGTGGCAGCCATTTTGGGGAGCTTGTTCTACTACGAGGACATTGGTGCTGGCAAGCTCTATTTTGGAATGCCATTTAATTAGCTCTGGAACCCAGCCCTGCCCACCAGGAAAAATCTCGGTAGTAAAGGCAAATATACAGGAAAGGCAGTAAGTCGGCCGTATATAAAGCTAGTAGGAAGGTTAAAAGACAAAAGTAGTAAAATCATCTATATCTGCAATAAGTAGTTAAGGGATACACAAAACAAAACAACGTAAAATATGACTTCCAAAACAGTAAACATGAAGGGTGGATAAAAGTGCAGGGTTGGGGCTTCCCTGGTGGCGCAGTGGTTGAGAGTCCGCCTGCCAATGCAGGGGACACGGATTCGTGCCCCGGTCCGGGAAGATCCCACATGCCGCAGAGCGGCTAGGCCCGTGAGCCATGGCTGCTGAGCCTGCGAGTCCGGAGCCTGTGCTCCGCAACGGGAGAGGCCACAACAGTGAGAAGTCTGTGTACCGCAAAAAAAAAAAAAAAAAAAAAAAAAAGTGCAGAGTTGTTAAAATACATTTATCATATATACGTATATATGTGTATATATATATATATGGCTATGTGTAGTGTGGGGAACATAGTCAATAACTATGTAATATCTTTGTATGGTGACATAGTAACTAGACATTGCGGTGATAATTAAACAATGTATAGAAATATCAAATCACCATGTTGTGTAACAGGAACTAACATAGTGTTGTATGTCAATTATACTTCAAAAACAAACAAACAAACAAACTCATAGAAAAAGAGATCAGATTTGTGGTTACCAGAGGTAGGGATGGGGTAGGGGCAATTGAATGAAGGTGGTCAAAAGGTACAAACTCCCACTTATAAATAAATGATGACTAGGGATGTAATGTACAACATGATAAATATAATTAACACTGCTGTATGTTACATGTGAAAGTTGAGAGAATAAATTCTAAGAGTTCTCATCACAAGAAATAAATTTTTTTCTATTTCTTTAATTTTATATCTATATAAGATGATGAACATTCACTAAATTTATTGTGTTAATCATTTCATGATGTATGTAAGTCAAATCTGTACACCTTAAACTTATACCATGCTGTATGTCAATTATATCTCAATAAAACTGGAAAAAAAGACAATACAGTTGGCCAATGAACACATCAAAAAGTGTTCAATCTTACTAGTACTCAGGGAAGTAACAAGTAAAAACATAATAACACCCCATTACATACCAAAACACAGTTGGCAAATTTGCAAGTCTGACAATGTCAAATTTGGCAAGCATGTAGAGCAAGGGGAATCTCATATTCTCACATACAGCTGGTAAGAGAACAAATTAAGACACACTCTTTGGAAATGCTTGGCTTTAACTATTAGAATGGAAAATACCCCCTAGCTATGATCTAACAATTCCACTAATGTATAAGTACTCAAGAGGAATTCATGTTCATTATACTAGGACACTATATGACAATGGTTATAGCAGCATTGTTCATGACATCAAAACAACCAAACAAACATACAAACAAAAAACTGGGAAACTAAATGTCCATCCATAGCTGACAAATGGAATCAACTAACTACAACTACATGCAAGAACACAGATGAACCACATGACATAAGCAAAAAACAAAACAAAACAAAACATATAGTATATATCACATCCAAAATAGGCAAAACTAAACTATATTATTAGGGATTCATTTATAAGTGGAAAACTATAAAGAACAGTAAGGATACGGTTACCGTAAAAGTCAGGTTGATGGTTACCTTTGGAGGTGGGAAGATTATGATGAGGAGAGGCAAATGGTAAGCTTTAGAGTGCTAATAATGTTCTTAACCTCAGTGGAGTTATACAAGAGAATGTATAATTTATAAATTTATAATCATTTCATAAATTTATAATCATTTATTAGGCTGTACATATAATTTTATATTGCTAATACATTTATATGGCAATTCAAATCATTAAGTTAACATAGAAATTTAAAAGTTTTGCAGAGGTCATTATTATTATTCCATGTGTTCCTCTAAATTTTACATCCCCCTTTGAAATTTGTTTGTTGCCAATGTGATTATTTCTGGCTAACAGGCTATTAGCAGAAGTCATATGTGTCCCTTCTGGTCTGAAGCACTTACAAACAGTCATGAGTTCTCCATACTCTCTCTTTCCCTGCTGTGGCACGCCCTGAATCCCCATGTTGAAATGGTAAAGCCACAACATGTAAGCCAACTGGATTCCTGGATCCCAGTGTGAAAGGGAGTTGTTCTACAAAACTGCTGGATAGTCAGAGGGATTTGCATGAATGAGAAATAAACTTCATGTTTAAAGCCATTAAGAGTTTAGGATTTAAATGTCTCTGCAGCATACCCTAGCCTAATTGACTAACACAAGTGGGTTAAGAGCAAATTAGATAAAAAATAAACAGAGCTAAAAATATTAAACTATATGCTCCTCAGAATTTTTAAAGTGAACTGTGAAATAGAGGTAAAGTGGCATGGAAATAAAATGAGAAGGTCTAGAACATGTCTAATTACAGCTCCAGAAGAAAATTCTCCACAGAGAATAGAGGAGAGGTATAACTGCTATATATCATATTTCAAAGTTGGTATAAGAATAAATCCTAAGAACTCTCATTACAAGGAAAAAACCATTTTTTTCTTTCTCTTTTCTTCTGTATCTGTATGAGATGATGGATGTCAACTAAACTTATTAATCATTTCATAATATATGTATGTCAAATCGTTATGCTGTACATCTTAAATTTATATAGTGCTGTATGTCAAGTATATCTCAATAAAAATGGAAAAAAATTCAATGTCCAGTTCTCATTCCTCATCCATTATGACTACTCAGTGGTATTTAGTACAGTTGATCCTTGAAATACTTCTTTACTTGACTCCCAGGACACCATAATCTACTCCTCTGATCATTCCTTCTAGATCTATTTTGCAAATTTCTCCTCCTCTCACCAATCTCTTCATGGCTGGAGTGATCAGTGGCTTAGATCTTTGACCTTTATTCTCTTCCTTCACACTCATACACGTGGTGATGTCATCCAATCTTGGGCCTTTAAATATCTATATTCTGACACCTCAAAGTTACATTCTAAGATTTTCTCCCCCAATCCTGTTCCACCCCCAGCCTTGTACATCCTAGTATATAGCTAAAGCCAAATTCTGGACTCATCCCTGACCCCTTTCTTCCCTCTCACATCCCATAGATCAATGATCTGGAAATCTGTTTGGCTCTGCCTTCAAAATATTTGGAGAGTAACCACTACCCAACATCTTCGGTGTACCTACTCTCAAGCGAACCACTTTATCTATCATCTGAAATATGACAATGGCCTCTAAACATATCTTGAGCTACTGTTGGCCCTCTAGAGACCATTCCCACCCCAGCAGCCCCAGAGGTCCTTTTAAAACTTACAGCCAATCATGCCATTCATTTTCACAAAATCTAAGTGGCTCCCCATCTCACTCAGAGTAAAAACCAAAATGCATCTAATGGCCTAAAAGACTTCACATGAGCTGATTCCAGTACCTTTTTATCCTTCTTTCCTCCTAGGTTCCATGTTGCTCATCCAGCCATACTGAGGTCCTTGCTGTCCCTCAAACACACCAAGCCCCTTCTTCCCCTTAGGCTATGCACAGACGGTATCTCTAGCTGGAATGATCCTCCCCCAGAGAACCATATGACTAAATCTGTCACTTCCTTAGTCTTTGCTTAAATGCTACTATCTCAGTGAAGCCTACCCAGATCACCCAATATAAAACTTCAGAAAAAAACAAGAACTTCAGAAAAAAACTTAAAATGACATCTGCACCCCCATGTTCATTGCAGCATTATTTACAATAGCCAAGACATGGAAACAACCTAAGTGTCCATCAACAGATGAAAAGATAAAGTTTATCTTTATAAAGAAGTGGCATATATATACAATGGAATACTATTCAGCCATAGAAAAATAACGAAATCTTGCCTTTAGCAACAGCATGGATGGGCCCTGAGGGCATTATGCTAAGTAATATGTCAGAGAAAGACAAATACTGTTATGACATCACTTACATGTGGAATATTTTTAAAACAACAAAGAAATAAACAAAAAAACCTCATAGATACAGAGAACCGACTGGTAGTTGCCAGAGGCTGGGGGTCTGGGGTGGGCGAGATGGGTGAAAGTCATCAAAAGGTACAAACTTCCACGTTATAAAATAAATGTCATGAGGATGTAATGTACAGCATGGTGACTATCGTTAAATAATACTGTATTATATATTTAAAAGTTGCTAAAAGTATAGATCTTAAAAGTTCTTATCACATACCAAAAAACCTGTAACTATGTTTGGTGATGGATTTTAACTAATGTGGTGATCAGGTCACAATATATACATATATCAAATCATTCTGTTATATACCTGAAACTAATATAATGTTGTATGTCAATTATATCTCAATTTTAAAAAATAAAGTAAGTTAACTGAATGAGGCATTTTTAGCAAAGCATAGTTAGCACTGCCCCAGAGACACTCACCACTGCATTGTTGTCATACAGCTCCACCACCACTAAAGGCAGGGACCCCATCAACTCCTCTGGTCTCCATAAAGCACCAAGTCATTTAACAGCAGCATCTGGTTCCAGGTGGGGAAGAGGGTCTTAGAAATGACCTGGAAGGCAGAGCTAAATAAATAAATACATAAAATTGCAAACCCTCATCTATCTCTCCAAATAACTCTTTACCCTGCTCTACCGTTTTCTTTTCACATAGTATTTACCCCCTTGTAAAATATTGTGTAATTTACTTATTTATTACATCTACTGTTTCTCATCTCCCCCTCCAGAATGTAACCTTCATAAATGTTTGTTTCAACCAGACCCTGAAATAAAGATATGCATGCAAGAAGTTCATTTGAAAGACAATACCAGAAAGCACAGTGAGGGGTTGGGAAGTGAGAGAGGAAAGTGAAGAAAGTCAATATAGTATGTGATACTGAGCAGCTTACCACTGGAAAAACAGGCTCCATCCCACACAGTTCAGAAAGACTGGGTGAGGTGTGGTTCAGACTCATCCCATATCCCTGAGCACTAACTCTACAGTATTTCTAGACTTCCCACATGGCCAAGCTTGCTTCTGTGACTAAAGAACATCCTCAGGCTGAGAGATGCAGGAAGACATCAGCATGTACAGAAACTGTCTGCAAGTGACCCCCCCACAAAGATAAGCTGAAGATATATGGGCAGGTACTAATCACCTCACTACCATAAAAATCTCTGTCCTTCTGTGTATTTGTTTTAATTGATATATCCCAAGCTATAGAAAAGACCCTGTCACATAGTAGGTACACAAAAAAATCTGTGTTGAATGTTGTTGAAGAAATAAAAGGTCAAAAAAGAAATCACATGAAATGAGAAAATGCTTATAACTAAACAAAAGAGAAAATTCCCACATATTGTAACTTGTGAGATACAGCTAAAACGGTACTTTGAGATAAATGAGTAGTCAGAAATGATTATATTACTAAATAAGAATGGCTAAAAACTAATACAGTAGTCTAAGCATCCAATTTAAGTCATCAAAAAAGACGATATAGGGATAAATTAGGAATTTGGGATTAACAGATACACACTACAATATATATAAAACAGATAAATAACAAGGACCTACTGTACAGCACAGGAAGCTTCTCCATAAAGCACCAAGTCATTTAACAGCAGCATCTGGTTCCAGGTGGGGAAGAGGGTCTTAGAAATGACCTGGAAGGCAGAGCTAAATAAATAAATACATAAAATTGCAAACCCTCATCTATCTCTCCAAATAACTCTTTACCCTGCTCTACCGTTTTCTTTTCACATAGTATTTACCCCCTTGTAAAATATTGTGTAATTTACTTATTTATTACATCTACTGTTTCTCATCTCCCCCTCCAGAATGTAACCTTCATAAATGTTTGTTTCAACCAGACCCTGAAATAAAGATATGCATGCAAGAAGTTCATTTGAAAGACAATACCAGAAAGCACAGTGAGGGGTTGGGAAGTGAGAGAGGAAAGTGAAGAAAGTCAATATAGTATGTGATACTGAGCAGCTTACCACTGGAAAAACAGGCTCCATCCCACACAGTTCAGAAAGACTGGGTGAGGTGTGGTTCAGACTCATCCCATATCCCTGAGCACTAACTCTACAGTATTTCTAGACTTCCCACATGGCCAAGCTTGCTTCTGTGACTAAAGAACATCCTCAGGCTGAGAGATGCAGGAAGACATCAGCATGTACAGAAACTGTCTGCAAGTGACCCCCCCACAAAGATAAGCTGAAGATATATGGGCAGGTACTAATCACCTCACTACCATAAAAATCTCTGTCCTTCTGTGTATTTGTTTTAATTGATATATCCCAAGCTATAGAAAAGACCCTGTCACATAGTAGGTACACAAAAAAATCTGTGTTGAATGTTGTTGAAGAAATAAAAGGTCAAAAAAGAAATCACATGAAATGAGAAAATGCTTATAACTAAACAAAAGAGAAAATTCCCACATATTGTAACTTGTGAGATACAGCTAAAACGGTACTTTGAGATAAATGAGTAGTCAGAAATGATTATATTACTAAATAAGAATGGCTAAAAACTAATACAGTAGTCTAAGCATCCAATTTAAGTCATCAAAAAAGACGATATAGGGATAAATTAGGAATTTGGGATTAACAGATACACACTACAATATATATAAAACAGATAAATAACAAGGACCTACTGTACAGCACAGGAAGCTATATTCAATATCTTGTAATAACCTATAATGGAAAAGAATCTGAAAAAGAGCATATATATATTATATATATATAATAATATATATATAATATATATATATATATACACACACACATATATCTGAATCACTTTACTGTAACCTGAAACATTACAAATCAACTATACTTCAATTTTAAAAAAAGAAAAAGAAGGCTTCCCTGGTGGTGCGGTGGTTGAGAGCCCGCCTGCTGATGCAGGGGACATGGGTTCTTGCCCCGGTCTGGGAAGATCCCACATGCCACGGAGCGGCTAGGCCCGTGAGCCATGGCTGCTGAGCCTGTGCGTCCGGAGCCTGTGCTCCACAACGGGAGAGGTCACAACAGTGAGAGGCCTGCATACCACAAAAAAAAAAAAAAAAAAAAAGAAAAAGAAAGAAAAAGAACAATATAATAAGCTCAAAGAAATTCAAATAAAGATGATAAGGACAAAGATTAATTTAAATAGACAATAAAGGTATAATAAAGAAAACTAAATAAGCCATAAGTTGGTTTTTTAAAAAGAATACTAAACTGACAATCTTAGCAATATTAATCAAGGGAAAAAAAGAAAGAGAAAGAGAAAGCACAATTAAACTAAAATGTGATTAAAATAAGAACACACTACAGATGCAACAGAGAATGAAAATGTAAAAGAATATTAACACTATACCAACCTGAAAATTCCTCTAACAAAATGAGTTTAATCAGTAATTGAGCATCTTCATACCCAGATGGCTTTACAGGCAAGTTTCTACCAAATGTTCAAAGAACAAACCATTCTAATTTCGTGCAAACTTTTCTAAAGACTACAAAGGAGGGAATTGTTTAAAGAGGCTATTCAGTTATTTATTGCTGCAATAATGCTTAGTATTTTGTAACCAAATGTGACTGTGTGATATTAGCAGAGGAAGAGAAAAATAGATCTCAGCAGACAGTCCAAGGACATACGTATATGTTCTATGCATAGGTACAAACATCATATGTGATAGAAATAGAGGAACAGGAAGGACCAGGCAGTAAATTGTGCTGGAACAAATGGTTTTTCATACGGAAAAAAATAAAATTCAAGGATATAAATAAAAAGAGGAAAACTTGCAAATTTTCTGTGAGAAAACATAGGTGAATTTCTTTATGAACTCCAGACAAGGAAGAATTTTTTTTAACAGGACAAAGCAACGTGGATCCCAAAGGAAAAGATTGATAAATTCAACTACTTTAAAATTAAGAACTAGGAGAAGTGATTTGCAACACGTATAATCCACAAAGGAGTTAAAGAAGAAAACGTACAAATAATAAGAAAAAGAAAAACCTATTAGAAAAATGGGCAAAAAGCAAGCAGACACTTCACAGAAGCAGAAATACAAATACAAAATTATAAAAGGAACTCTATTCTCATTAGTAATCAGGAAAATGTAAATCAAACCATGAGATTCCATTTTAAATGTACCAAACTGACAAAAAAATTAAAAAGCAAACAATAAGAAGTGCTGACACAAAGGGAATTTTTGATACACTATCGGTGAGAGTATAAATTAATATGACTACTTTGGAAAACAATTTGTCTAGCAAAAAATTGTCTAGCAAAAAACAATTATCTAGCAAAAAAAATCTAGAAAAATGGAAATCCGCATGTCCCATGACCCATCAATTTCCACTCCAAAGATTATACTCTAGAGAGTTTTGCATGTACATATTCACCAGGTGACATGTATAAATTTATTAGATCATTGTTTTTAACAGCAAGGAAAAGAAAAACTAGAAACAATTCAAATTTTTACCAAAAGGAGAGATGAACTACCAAATGCTCAAAGAACAAATGAATGAACTATAATTACATGCATCAATATGAATAAATCTAAAATTAAAGGTGAACAAAGCAAGTCTCAGGATACATACAATATGTTTCCTTTCATACAAATGTCAAAAACATGTGAATGTAAGCTATATATTATATGAGAACATAGAAAGTAAGCCTGTAAAGAAAAGTAAGGAAATGTTAACCACAAAATTCAAGATTGTAATTATTCCTGGAAGCAGAGGAGGAAGAAGGATACAATTGGAAAGAGGCTCACTGGGCACTTCATAGGTACTGGAACATCCATATATACACATTACTGCCTTAACTATTATTAATTTTAAAACACTCCTACTTCACAAGTAATTTCAATATACCAATCCACAAAACAGCAGTTATGGCCTTAGCACTTGTCTAAAATCACTTGCAGAATATGAAAAAGAATGTATATATATATGTATAACCGAATCACTTTGCTGTACAGCAGAAATTAACACTGTAAATCAACTATACTTCAAAAAAATAAATTTTTAAAAGAAATAAATAATACAAATAAATAAAATCACATGCAATTACCTAACTGAGATAAACGAAGGAAAGAGGATATGGGGAAAAGAAAACCCTGTCCCCGCATAGTTCTCATACATACTGTGAGCTTAGCCTTCTCAATGCACCATTGATAACATCTCCATAGAGTTCTTGGTATTATAATATACAGAAACCTCTACTAGCTGGATCCTTCCCGACTATTATAGTCAAGATAAAAGGACCTAGAGCAGCATCCTACAGAATCATGTCTTAACCAGACATATGCCCTGTAGGGATGCAACGTATTACACAGGCATATAAAAAAAAAAATTTACAGTATTTTACCCTATATTTGAATTGCCCTATATTGAATTACATAAGACTTAAGTTAAGTCTTATGTAATAGTATGCCAATTAGATTCAGTCTATTTTTAGAAATTCATATCAGAAGGTACTTAACTAAGAAAATTTGCTATATCAAAATAACGGCTGTAGGATGCAGCTGGGCAGCTCTCATATTATTATAGTAATAAAAAGGCATCAGGTTTGTCAGTTTCTTTTTTTTTTTTTTTTTTTTTTTTGTGGTATGCGGGCCTCCCTCTGTTGTGGCCTCTCCCGTTGTGGAGCACAGGCTCCGGACGCGCAGGCTCAGCGGCCACGGCTCACGGGCCCAGCCGCTCCGCAGCATGTGGGATCCTCCCAGACCGGGGCGCAAACCCGGTTCCCCTGCATCGGCAGGCGGACGCGCAACCACTGCACCACCAGGGAAGCCCCTGTCAGTTTCTTTTAATGTTAAGTTTGACACTTACTTATAGAGCTAAGAATTCACCTACCCTGACACAGCAGTTCCACACCTACATATTTACCTAAGAGAAATGAAAATGTATGTTCGTGAAAAATATGTCCATTATGTCCGCAAAAAGACTTGCTCAAGTAGCTCTTTACATAACAACCAAAAACTGCAAATAATTCAAATGCCCATCAACAGAAGACAGAATAAACAAATAGGGCTATATTTACATAACTAAATATCACTTTAAAAATTTTTTATTAACTACTGATACACATAACAATGTGAATGAATTTTAAAATTTTATATTTAGCAAAAGAAGCCAGATACAGAGTATACACTACATAATTCCATGTATATGAAATTCAAAAGAATTCAAATTAAACCTAAAGTGATTGAAATCAGCAATGGTTGCCTATAGGTTTGGGAATTATTTGGAAATAAGAACAAGGAAACTTTCTGGCGTGACAAAAATGTTCAGCATCTTCATTACAATTGTGGTCATATGGGTCATTTATCAAAACTCATGAAATCGTACACTGAAGGTCTGTTCATTTCTCTCTCTCTTTCACTATTTATAACTATACCTATATCTGCATCTATATATAGTTAAGCTGTTTAGTTAAGATAAGAACAAAATCTGAAGTCAAATATAAGATATTGGGTAGCTCCACATGTGACTATGTGTTGTATGAAGTACACCACTCGAAAATTGGAATCTGGCCCTATTACAACACCCTCCCCTACCTCCAACTGAACACATACACACACACACACACACACACACACACACACACACACACAGACACAGAGTTTAGTAAGTGTTTCCAGATACAGGCAAGAAATTTAGTGACTGCCTATTGAGAAATGAACATAGGTATAAACGGCTACAGCTTTCTTAGCAAGAGAAATAAAATTAAGCCCCACCATATACTTGGAAGCTGATATTCTGATTTGTCGACATAAAATCCGTTGGACAATCATACTCTATCTTCAAACACTGTGTTCCTTTGCTGTTTTAGTATTTCTCATTATATTGGGGATCAAATTCCAGCAGCACTTAATTTCACTTTTATCAAGGAAAGTATCATCTCAGCTGAACTGATATGAGTAACCTGGTTAACTAGGGGTAGAGGAACTAGAACCCATATGAGGGCACATAGAAAGCCCTATGTCCTCAAACATAACTGTGTTTTCATTACAGAGATGGGAAAGATTTAAAGAATTAAGCCTATGGGATCAGTTCATTCATTCATCCAATAAAGATTTATTAAGTCTAAGTACTATTAAGCCAAGTGCTATTCCAAGCACTTAGGATACACTAGTGAACCAAACAAAGATACCTGCCCTCAGGTAGCTCTTTCTAGCTGAGGAAAAAGATGTTAAATAACAAACATAAAAAATAATTGAACCACATAGAATATAATATAATAAAGTGCTCTGTGCCTATGGGGAAAAAAGTAGAATAGGGTGAGGGAGATAGGGATTGCAAGATTTGGGTAGGAATAAGAATGGTGGTCAGTCCATTGAGAAGGTGATATAAAATACTTGATCAAAGTTTCAGTCTTTAAAAGTAGATCATTCATGGAATAGCCAAAAACAGATGGATATTTTAAGATAGGTGTTTTATCATAAGAATTGTGCCTACAAATACACATCTAGGGGGAATTCCCTGGCGGTCAAGTGCTTAGGACTCTGCACTTCCACTGCAAGGGGCACGGGTTCGATCTCTGGTAAGGGAATTAAGATCCCATATGCCAAGATCTACCCACCACCAGTCCCTCCCATCAGGAAACTTACACAAGCCTCTTAGATAGCCTCATCCACCAGAAGGCAGACAGCAGAAGCAAGAAGAACTACAATCCTGCAGCCTGTGGAACAAAAACCACATTCACAGGAAGATAGACAATATGAAAAGGCAGAGGGCTATGTACCAGATGAAGGAATATAAAACCCCAGAAAAACAACTAAAAGAAGTGGAGATATGCAACCTCCCAGAAAAAGAATTCAGAATAATGATAGTGAAGATGATCCAGGACCTTGGAAAAAGAATGGAGACAAAGATAGAGAAGATGCAAGAAATGTTTTACAAAGACCTAGAAGAATTAAAGAATAAACAAACACAGATTAACAATAAAATAACTGAAATGAAAACTACACTAGAAGGAATCAATAGCAGAATAACTGAGGCAGAAGAACGGATAAGTAACCTGGAAGACAGAATGGTGGAATTCACTGCTGTGGGACAAAAT
>NC_041225.1:58772237-58773761 GCF_002837175.3 Physeter macrocephalus
TTAAATGCAACAACATTCGCATTATAGGGGTCCCAGAAGGAGAAGAGAGAGAGAAAGGACCCGAGAAAATATTTGAAGAGATTATGGTCGAAAACTTCCCTAACATGGGAAAGGAAAGAGCCATCCAAGTCCAGGAAGCACAGCGAGTCCCATAGAAGATAAACCCAAGGAGAAACACGCCGAGACACACAGTAATCAAATTGGCAAAAAGTAAACACAAAGAAAAATTATTGAAAGCAGCAAGGGAAAAACGACAAAGAACATACAAGGGAACTCCCATAAGGTTAACAGCTGATTTCTCAGCAGAAACTCTACAAGCCAGAAGGGAGTGGCATGATATACTTAAAGTGACGAAGGGGAAGAACCGACAACCAAGATTACTCTACCTGGCAAGGATCTCATTCAGATTCCATGGAGAAATCAAAAGCTTTACAGACAAGCAAAAGCTAAGAGAAGTCAGCACCACCAAACCAGCTCTACAAAAAATGCTAAAGGAACTTCTCCAAGTGAGAAAAACAAGAGAAGAAAAGGGCCTAGAAAAACAAGCACAAAACAATTATGAAAATGGTCATAGGAACATACATACTGATAATTACCTTAAACGTAAATGGATTAAATGCTCCAACCAAAAGACACAGGCTTGCTGAATGGATACAAAAACAAGACCCATATATATGCTGTCTACAAGTGACCCACTTCAGACCTAGGGACACATACAGACTGAAAGTGAGGGGATGGAAAAAGATATTCTGTGCAAATGGAGATCAAAAGAAAGGCAAATGGAAATCAAAAGAAAGCTGGAGTACCTATACTCATATCTGATAAAATAGACTTTAAAATAAAGAATGTTACAAGAGACAAGGAAGGACACTACATAGTGATCAAGGGATCAATCCAAGAAGAAGATATAACAATTATAAATATATATGCACCCAACATAGGAGCACCTCAATACATAAGGCAACTGCTAACAGCTTTAAAGAGGAAATCGACAGTAACACAGTAATAGTGGGGGACGTTAATACCTCACTTACACCAATGGACAGAGCATCTGAAATGAAAATAAATAAGGAAACAGAAGCTTTAAATGACACAACAGACCAGATAGATTTAATTGATATTTATAGGACATTCCATCCAAAAACAGCAGATTACACTTTCTTCTCAAGTGCGCACGGAACATTCTCCAGGATCGATCACATCCTGGGTCAAATATGAAGCCTCAGTAAATTTAAGAAAATTGAAATCATATCAAGCATCTTTTCTGACCACAACACTATGAGATTAGAAATGAATTACAGGGAAAAAAACGGAAATGGAGGCTAAACACATGGAGTCTAAACACATGGAGGCTAAACAATACATTACTAAATAACCAAGAGGTCACTGAAGAAATCAAAGAGGAAATCAAAACATACCTAGAGACAAATGACAATGAAAACACGACAATCCAAAACCTATGGGATGCAGCAAAAGCAGTTCTAAGAGGGAAGTTTATAGCTATACAAGCCTACCTCAAGAAAA
>NC_041225.1:58773783-58774854 GCF_002837175.3 Physeter macrocephalus
AAAAGAGGGAGAGGACTCAAATCAATAAAATTAGAAATGAAAAAGGATAAGTTACAACAGACACCACAGAAACACAAAGCACCCTAAGAGACTACTACAAGCAACTCTATGCCAACAAAATGGACAACCTGGAAGAAACGGACAAAATCCTAGAAAGGTATAACCTTCCAAGACTGAACCAGGAAGAAATAGAAAATATGAAAAGACCAACCACAAGTAATGAAATTGAAAATGTGATTTAAAATATTCCAACAAACAAAAGTCCAGGACCAGATGGCTTCACAGGTGAATTCTATCAAACATTTAGAGAAGAGCTAACACCCATCCTTCTAAAAATCTTCCAAAAAATTGCAGAGGAAGGAACACTCCCAAACTCATTGTATGAGGCACCATCTCCCTGATACCAAAACCAGACAAAGATACTACAAAAAAAGAAAATTACAGACCAATATCACTGATGAATATAGATGCAAAAATCCTCAACAAAATACTAGCAAACAGAATCCAACAATACATTAAAAGGATCATACACCATGATCAAGTGGGATTTACCTCAACATAATAAAGGCCATATACAACAAACTCACAGCAAACATCATTCTCAATGGTGAAAAGCTGAAAGCATTTCCTCTAAGATCAGGAACAAGACAAGGATGTCCACTCCCACCACTATTATTAAACATAGCTTTGGAAGTCCTAACCATGGCAATCAGAGAAGAAAAAGAAATAAAAGGAATCCAAATTGGAAAAGAAGAAGTAAAACTGTCACTGTTTGCAGATGACATGATACTATACACAGAGAATCCTAAAAATGCCACCAGAAAACTGGTGGCATTAAACAAATATAAAAAAAATCAATGAATTTGGTAAAGTTGCAGGATACAAAATTAATGCACAGAAATCTCTTACATTCCTATACACTAATTATGAAAAATCTGAAAGAGAAATTAAGGAAACAATCCCATTTACCACTACAACAAAAAGAATAAAATACCTAAGAATAAACTTACCTAGGGAGACAAAAGACCTGTATGCAGAAAACTATAAGACACTGATGAAAGAAATTAAAGA
>NC_041225.1:58775930-58800401 GCF_002837175.3 Physeter macrocephalus
GCACATATATACAATGGAATATTACTCAGCCATAAAAAGAAACGAAATTGAGTTATTTGTTGAGATGTGGATGGATCTAGAGACTGTCATACAGAGTGATGTAAGTCAGAAAGAGAAAAACAAATACCGTATATTAATGCATGTATGTGTAACCTGGAAAAATGGTACAGATGAACCGGTTTGCAGGGCAGAAGTTGAGACAGAGATGTAGAGAACAAATGTATGGACACCAAGGGGGGAAAGCCACGGGGGGGCTGGGGATGGTGGTGTGCTGAATTGGGTGATTGGGATTGACATGTATACACTGATGTGTATAAAATTGATGACTAATAAGAACCTGCTGTATAAAAAAATAAAATTAAATTTAAAAATTTTTTTTTAAATCCCATATGCCCTGCGGCCAAAAAAAAAAGAAAAATACCTATCTACATACATTTATTTCCTCTCAATAGAAACAAAGTTTTGCTATTAAGCATTTTGATCTAAATGCTCTTTTAGGGGTTGCATGTTTAATCTGCTATTTTCAACCTGACTTTTTACTAACGGTTACTTGTTACATAATGGATTGACTAGATATGAAATTTTAGTATCAGTTATTAACATTTGACTCTTAGAAAATGTGCTATGCAGAAGTAGGTGACATAAATATTCAGCCTACATACTGAACCTCTACTGTGTGCCATGCTAGATACGGCAGTTTTAAATATACAACCAGTGACCTCAAAGAGCTTGTAGTCTAGTACCTTTAATTGTTGATAGCTATTAATATGCCATATTTATTACTGTGCCAGGCACTGATCCAAGGGCTTTATATGTATTAACTCACCTAGCCTTCATGACAAGATTATGAGGCATAACCTTTTTTTTATTTAGATGAGGAAATTAAGGCCCCGAGCAGTTCAGTGACTTGCTCAAAGCAACCAAGCTAGTTAACTAAAAAGCCAAGATATGAACCCAGGCAGTGTGACTCTAGAGCTTGCCCTCCAGTAAGGTCTAAGAGGATATGAATCATATCCTGTTAGCATCTTAGCATTTTACTCAGCACTGGTCCTGCAGCAGAGGTGATCAAAGATCGGAAGAACTTCAAGCAACTTCAAGCAGAAGTAAGGAGCATGGTGCTCTGCCACCACCTGCCAGGCATGATTCACACAGGCCGGAAACAAGTCCATTCTAGTACTCTCCTTTCCACTACAGGCAAATTCCCCACGCTTTCTGCCATCAATGTTATTTAAGTTATGAAATTACATTTTGCTAATATTATGACTTTTGCTTTCTTTGCACATTTACACGGTTTTTATTTTTCTTTTTAGAAGTGTTTTCAATTAAAATTCTCCTGGGCATGAGTACTTTATGTATTCAGTGAACTATCTCATACACAGTTAAGAAATTTCCCCTGGTAATATTGTTTCAATATTTTTAATAAGAACTAATAACGTGGCTGTAAAGTTCAAACAGCTTTAGGGAAAAAAAAATGCACTAGAATCTGTCTTCTAAGATTAACATGTAAACCCTATTGATCTACCTACCAAATAATAAATTAGTACTTTTTTTAAATCGCAGAGCAGAACATGATTAAAGATTATTAAGCCTCGATAAGGGATTTACAGAAATAATAAATTAAAACCATCTATTAAGTTGACATTATCCTGTTCTTTTTTTACAATCTGCTGTTTAAACTCTGTTACTTAGTTGCTGCTCCATAGAAGAAAATCTCATATGAGGATAGATTCCAAGGTGCCACATTTGTCATATATATTTGTGTGTTATTCAACACTTGTCATCAGATTGATATGAGATAAAACTGTAAGCAATACTTTTAAAATAAGCTCCATATACTATTTTTTCAAGAGTGCGTTACTTATATTTTCATAGTAATATCCAATGTGACTAGTAGTTAGACTTCTGACAACCTGAACCATCCAGGATATATCAAATTCAATAAGCGAGGCTGTCACAAAGTCCATGCACTTTGCCCCATAGGTGAGATGTGTCCCCCAAGCAACTTTTTTGGGGAAGAAAACAAGGAAGTATTAGAAGCCAGTGACCTGAGAAGGCAAAAACAACTGAAGAAAAAGGACAATAAAATAAAAGGCTTGCAGTGTAGAATCACATTGGATAGGCACTGACAACCCTAATGTTTTTTAAGGACCTCACAATACAATAATTAACATTGATGATAATACACCCTAACCATCAAGAAGTGGTTAAAGTATACTCATTATTCACTGTTTACCAAGAGGTGAGGATGTTACAATCTCTATTTGAATGGTTGGAAATGTTTAAAAACTGGAGGGCTTTAGAGTGTGGTAAGCTCATGTGGATCATTCCCTCTAAGATACCAAACAAACAAGATGAAGCTGTTTAGGATATCAAGGGGAATTGGTGAAGATGCTAATTAAGAATCCAACAACCTGGGTTCTAGTTTCTGCCACTTACTTTGGGCAGATCTAGTAACCTCCCAGAGTCCCTTGCTTGTCACCTGCAAGAGTATACGAGCACCTGTCCTCTCAGCCAAACAAGATATTTGTGAGGATTAAGAGTTTTTTACATGAGAACACTGTCAAAATTAGAAAGAGCTTCCTCGATACTAGACATTATTATTACTGAATAAGTTGTAATGAAACATTTATCCCTAACATTCTTCATTAGATCAATCTACTGACATCTCATTTCTATTTAAAGATCATATGACTAGTTGAGTACTTGAGTAACACTGATCCAGCCAATGGTAACACAGCACAAAGAAGTTGGCTCCAGCACTGCCCACACATTTATAGAATTTATTAAAAGCAATTTGCTCAGCCCTATATTTGAATTTGGACAAATTAAACCATTGTCCTTTGCTATAATAAATCCAAAATGAATTAATAAATTTTTCATCATTGAATACCAGCAGCTATGAGATAATCCATTTGCTTAACATTTTTAAGTGAAAATTCAAAAGTGAAAGGAATTCATTGCCATCCTTCCCCAACCTCAGTTCTCTCCCTCATTCTCCTCAACTTAATTCTATAACCCTTTTTGACAACAAAAGATCTCATGTTGAGCGTGCCCTCACTGTGAGGCATTCCTACTGAGAATCACTGAAAGAAGGTACTGGAAATGCAGAATGGAAACCAGACATAGAGCAGATAGCAGGAAGGAGTGGAGGGTTCTGTGGGGAAGCCGTAGCGCAGTGAGGCCAGCTGGGGGAACTTAAATCCGGACCTCATGTTGGAGCTCTGAAGAGGTCTGTGATGGAGGAGGTGAAGATGGGCTTAAGAGGCAACATGTTTGTACCACTTTTCTATTGCTGCCATAATAAATTACCACAAATATAGTGGCTTAAAAACACACATTTATAACCTTACAGTTCTGTAGGTTAACAAGTCTGACACAGATCTCACCAGGCTAAAATCAAGGTGTCAAGCTGCTTTCTGTAAGCTCTAGGATCCTTGCCTTCTCCAGTCTCTACAGGTCACCCACATCCATTGACTCGTGGCCTCTTCCTCCATCTTTAAAGCCAGAAATGCAGGGCAAGTGCCTCTCACATCGCATCATTCTGACCTCCTCTTCTGCTTCTGCCTCTTTTCCATATTTAAGGACTCTTGTGATTAGACTGGGTCCACCCACATAAGCCAGAATACTCTCTGCATCTCAGCTTCAATCACATCTGAAAAGTCCCTTTTGCCATGTAATATAATATAGTCCCAGGTTCCAAGGTATAGGACTTGGACACCTTTGGGGCTGGGGAGAGACATCATCTGCCTACCATAGTGCTGTAGGTAAGAGGTGATTTGGCAAGAAGTTATCCTTGTTTTCTCTCACTCTTGCTTCCCTCAGTCAGCTTTCCAACCGCAGTCAAAGAGCTTGCAAACACATTTCCCAGTGTGACTCTCCCCTGCTTGCTCAGACTCCTGCAGTGGCCTCTTGCCTTTCTGAATAAAACCCACACTCGTTATCACAGACCACAAAGGTCAACATAATTTAGCCCAGTATATTTGAAACTTTTTGCACTGGTACTCATAGTAAGAAATTCATTTTTAAATCATAACTTAGCACATACACACATGCATCTACATGTATTTAATTCCACAAACCAATACTCATCCTTACTATATACTATGCACCCTGATACTTTCAATTCTGATCTGTTCTTTTTTTTTTTTCATTTATTTCCAACGCTGCTTGCAACCCACTAATGAACTGTGACTTTGGGTTTGGAAAATATTGACCTGGCCTTTGCTCCAACTCCTGGCATTGTATCACATTCTCTCAGAAGTAGACACACTGACCTCCTACCTCATGAGAACCTCGGATGGAAATATTTTCCCTGGAACTTCTCAGGGTCTGCTGCCTTCCCTCATCTGGGTGTCCACTCAGTTGTCCCTTTCCCCTGACCACCCCCTGTCTAATAATCCTTCTCCCTACCCGCAGCACCAGTTTCCATCCCTGATCTTGCTTTAGTTTTTCTTCACTGTACTTACTATGACTTTGCATACGATGTCTTTGTTTCTTCTCTCCCGCTAGACTGAAAGGTCCATAGGACTGTCTTATATATTGACATAATCCTAGTGCTTGAACTAGGGCCTCCTAAAACAGAGGAAAAACTCAAAAATTAGTTATAGAATGAATAAATAAAATATGAGTGAATCAATAAATAAACTGGTAGATCTAAGATTATATGGGTTATTGGAAGAAATTATTAGTATTATTATACTATAACTTATATAATTAACTATAAACATTGGTAATTATCCTTTACTGATTATCTATATTATGCCAGTCACCATGCAGAGCACCTTAAATTAGTTATTTCTAGTTGTCACACAGCTCTATGACGTAGTTATTTTTACAGATGGGGAAAATGAAGCTGGGAGAAGTTAGGTTTCTGGTCCAGGGTTATTGTGGTCTGAAACAATAGCCAATTTTTATTATACTTAACATTTCTTGACAGGCATTGTCCTAAGCCTTTTACATGGTGGCACTGTTATTATTCTCATTTTACAGACTATTGTTGAGAATAATAATCTGTAATGCCCCAATTTTATAGATTGGGAAATTCAGGCACAGAACTTGACTTGCTCAAAGTCAAACAACTAGTAAGTGGTGGCCCCAGCAATCCAGTGCAAGCCTTCTGGGACCAGAGTCAGTGCTCATAGCCTATACACTCTTGCTGCTCAAAGTAAGGTCCAAGTGGCAGCAGCAGAAGCATCATTTGGGAACTTACTAAATATGCAGAATTTCATGTCCCTCCCCAAGTCTGCATTCCAGTAAGAACCCCAGGTGATTCACAGACACAATAAGGTTGAAAAACTCTGCTCTAAACATACTGCCTCTCAGGCAGGCAAACAGAGTTGGACAGAAATAATTTTATGACAGTAGGACTAGAATATAAATAATATTTTAACCGGAAGTATTACTTATAATTGTACATGAATTTAACAGAAAGATAATGATCTGAAATAAAACTAAAGGAAATTGCTGAACTTCAGACAAATGACTATTTACCCCCAAAATATTATATTCCTTTAGGGGAAAAAAAAATTATGAAGTACATTAAGAGATTGGATCCCATTGTATTTTCCTTATTCTTAACCTCATGTTTCAGCTTTAGATCATATCAAATGACTCCCTGCCATGGAGGATGAAATGTTAAAATTGCTCCCTTCTTCCCTCCTTCCTTCTCTTTTCCCTACATCCACATTTATCTTGGTATTTTATTGTTCTTCTGCACTAAAATACGTAACATTTCCATTCTATCGCACAACGTTAATCCCCTGGTTATTTAATCTTAAATCAATATTTCTTTGGATTCAATGATCCTGCGTGTGTCTTTGCCATAGCTTCTCCATTTCTGAGTCTGATATTTTGATTCACTCTTTGAGTGGCTGGGTTTTTTTGTTTGTTTGGTTTGGTTTGGTTTTTGCCAAGGAGTGCTTTTTCAAAGGAATCACAGGTATCGTAGTCCATAAATTCTTTCATCTTTAAGAATGTTTACCTGCTGCCTTTATAAATGAATGAAAACTTGGCCACACATTCCTTCAGAACTCTGTAGACGCTGCTCTGTTGTCTCCTACCATCATATTCAGGAAGAAGTCTGAAGCTATTCCAAGCATTCACCTCTTAGAGGTGCATTACTTCTTCTCTCCAAGACTACTTCTTTTTTTTAACTTATGTTTTTTAATCTTTGACAATTTTGACATAATGTGTAACTTAAGAAGACTATATCTAGATCTAGATAGCTATATTTGCACACCCCCCCTGGGTATATTCTTTTCAACATGGTCATTTGGTTCTTTTTTCATTTTAGGAGAGTCTTTTTGAATTATTGCTCAAAACACTTTTTCTCTTCCGTGTGTTAGTTTCTCTATCATCTAGAACCTGCTTTTCTCTCCCTCTCCAAGCTACAATTTGAGGGCTGGGTGTTTATAATATTTCTTTTTCTACTGGATGAGCAGGAGTTGAGGAGTGGGAGAATGAATCCAAGCTAAATGCAGTCTTTAATGAGGTACCAGCACTGAACTCTTTAGAATGCCTTTGCAAGAGTGGCTGAAGGATGAGTCTATGGAACTTTAGTTACTTTCCATGAACTTACCCACCATCTAATAAAAGAGACTACAAGTCCCCACCTGACCCTGCTTTGGTGGTTTCTGTACCATAATTTGTTATGTCACAGCTTGCTTCCTTAGCTGCACTGGATCAGATTGGAGACCAGGGAATTAGAAACCCATTCATCTTAGAAATATTTTCAGAGAAAACTGTCAATAGGGAGGCACAGGGCTAACAAAATAACCCAATCACATCATCTCTCTGAAGAAATATAAAAAGTGGTTCCTGAGTGCAAATCAAAACTACGAGGCACCACCTCACACCAGTCAGAATGGTTGTCATTAAAAAGTCTACAAATAACAAATGCTGGAGCGTGTGGAGAAAAGGGAACCCTCCTACACTGTTGGCGGGAATGTAAATTGGTGCAGCCATTATGGAAAACAGTATGGAAGTTCCTCCAAAAACTAAAAATAGAGCTGCCGTATGGTCCAGCAATCCCACTTCTGGGCATATATCCAGATAAAACTATAATTCGAAAAGATACATGCACCCCTATGTTCATAGCAGCACTATTTACAATAGCCAAGACATGGAAGCAATCTAAAGTCCATTGACAAATGAATGGATAAAGAAGATGTGGTACATATATACAATGTAATACTACCCTGCCATAAAAAAGAATGAAATAATGCCATTTGCAGCAACATGAATGGAGCTAGATATTATCATACTAAGTGAAATAAATTGGAAAGAGAAAGACAAATACCATATGATATGACTTACATGTGGAATCTAAAATATGACACAAATGAAGTTATTTACAAAACAGACTCACAGACATAGAGAACAGACCTGTGGTTGCCAAGGGGGGTGGGGGAGGGCTGGGTTGGGAGTTTGGGATTAGCAGATGCAAACTATTATATATAGAATGGATAAACAACAAGGTACTACTGTGTAGCACAGGGAACTATATTCAACATCCTGTAATAAACCATAATAGAAAATAATATGAAAAAAATATATATATATATACATGTATATATCTCTGAATCACTTTACTGTACACCAAAAACTAACACAACATTGTAAATCAACTATATTTCAATAAAAAACAGTTAAAAATTAAAAAGTCAGCATTTTAAGAAACCACAATCATTCAGTGTTGTTGGATTGTGAGAGGAAACTGGGGCAGGGGCAGGTATCGGCTATGCTGAGCTATTTGACTTTTACCCTGTGCTGACCAGGAGCCACTGGAAGGTTTTAAGCAAAGGAATGACACAGTTCTACTTGTACTTTAAACAGATTACTCTAGAAATAGTGTGCAGGATAGATCTGAGATGGTCAAAGTCTATTGGGAAGCTGGAGAAGAAACAAAGAATTCAAAAGTTATTTAGAGGTAAAACAAGGAGGAGTAGGGAAATGGATTAGCTCGGAGTATCGGGATCCTAGCTCTAAGAATCAATATTTAGTTTAGGATCTGGCAATACCCAAGGAAGGAAACTGGGGCACGTGTAGATCCCAGGAGCTCATTCTATATTACTGACAGGAGGAAAACAACATGAGGATCAAACAGTAATAAGTGGACCTTAAGACTGAAAGTCAAGGAAAATTTCATTCCAAACCCTATCAGAAGACATATCAAAATGATTCACATAAAGCCTGCCCTCTGTCCAGAGCTGGAGTAGGTCTGAGTTTGTTTCTAAGGACTATTATTTGATTTTGTTTCCATGGAATGGGAGAGGAAGAGGTAGGGAGAGACCAGAAAAAACAAAACAGAAAATGACAAAAAGCTTCCTTTAAGACCCTTTAAAAATGCATCCCTTAATTGGCATCTGATTTTTATATCACCATGACATCATCTTGCCATTTGCCTTGGTGACTCAATGGTAGATTTCATTCTTCTCCAAGAGGGTCTCCAACTTTTTTCCTGGCAACACACTAATGGGAAGAACATGGGCTCTGGGGTTCAGAATACCTGGCATTCAGTCCTGGCTTTACCACAGATTAGCAACATGACCTAGAGGCCAAGCCACTTCTCCCCCTCTACATCTCTGTTCCCTTACTAGGAAAATACAGACTCGAAGTGGTTTCTGAGGACTAACTGAGGTGATGTATGTTACAGGGCCTAGTACAGAGCCTGGCACATATTAGGTGATCTATCAAAGTTTGTTTAACTTAGCTCAAGCTTATGATGCATGTGGAATAGAGAGGGGTGGGAGATGAAAAAGGAGCACACACACAAAAAATGTGTATGTCAAACTAAGGCATTAATGGGGAGACATTTAAGAATTTTAAGAAGGGAAGAAATATAGATTTGTTTGCAGGAGCCAAGCTAGAGCAAGTTAATCAGTTAGGAAATATATGTGATAACCCAAGTAAGAAATAATGAACTCAGGCAGGGCAGTGGTAGAAAGACTAAAAAGAGAGAATAATTTTCTTACATATTTAGGAAGATTATTGATTAGCGGTGGTAATGAAAAAGAAAGAAGAGACTAGGATGACTCTAGTTTCTAGCCTGAAAGACAATCCATGGTCCTATTCAAAAGACAAGGAACACAGGAGGAATAGTAAGTATAAAGAAGAAAACAAGGAGCTTACTCATTGGGCATCCACTTACTGAATGATTCCTATCATTCAACAAATACTGTGAAAAGTCTAAAATATCAGAACATGGGGCATTCAGCAAGGAACCTACAAAGATGATCCTTCCCCTCATGGAGCTTAGATTCCAGCAAGAGAGTTAACGAGATAAAAGCATTCAAGGAAAGTGATCCAGGAAGAAAGAAGTGTATGTGAAAATCAAATCACCTTCACAGAAGTAAGGGAGTTCTCAGGCTGAAGTGAAGAGAGTATGGTACATGGTGAGGATGGAGGTTTTTCCAGATCATGCAGGTCCTGGTGGACCATTTCAAGAATGTGGGCTTTATCTCTACAGTTGGTGAGGTCACTGATGAGTTTCGAATAGTAAATTGAGATATGGTCAGACTCACATTTGGAATTTTCACTCTAACTGCAGTATAGAGAATGCTTTAAGGATATATACTTGTCAGACTAGAAGTTCTAAAAAGCCCACCTGCTACAGAAAATCCAGATGTTGGATAAAATAACGCAAACATAAGTTTAAATGCATTGCTGGGCTAACAAGAAAGAAAAAGAAATCCCCAAAGCTCATGAAAAATAATAGCATGCTGAAACCAGAATGGTAGGCAAACTCTGAAGCCAGAGATGCCCTGGGATTAAATGTTAATACCACAAAACTAGAATTTGGGGGACTAATGGCTGTATGGGAGAACAGGAGCTTAAACCTTTGACCCACTGAAAGAAGGGCATTAAGTTACGACATTTAAAAGATCTACACTCAGTGAAAAAGTAAGCTAGAAGAAAATCCATTTTTTTTCAGAGGAAGAGATAAGGATACCTATTTATCTCTATTGCACCTCTAGGTGGAGTAAACTATAGTTTTCAAAAATAGTAAAAAACCATGGTACTGATATCTTACTTTAAAGTTTGATGTGCTACAAAACAGAAATAGACTCACAGACATACAAACAAACTTATGGTTACCAAAGGGGATCGTGGTGGGGGAGGGTGGGGGGGAAATAAATTAGGAATTTGGGATTAACGTACACACACTACTATATATAAAACAGAGGAACAATAAGGACCTACTCTATAGCACAGGGAACTTATTCAATATCTTGTAATGACCTGTAGTGGAAAAGAATCTGAAAAAGAATATACATATAAAACTGTGTATAACTGAATCACTTTTGCTGCACACCTGAAACTAACACAACATTGTAAATTAACTGTACTTCAATTTTTAAATGGTTACATAAATTTTTTTTTAAAGAATGACTTTAGTCACACACACAAAAAGAAAAGTTTGATGTGCACCATCTTTATTTTCTAGTCCAAGGAGATAGTGAAAATCTCTTAGTAAAATTCTTACGCTACACTTTTGGCATAAATTATGTTACCTGAAAATTTATCACTAAAATAATCCGAATTTTTTCCAAAAAGCTTCCAAGAAGCACAAGGACTTCTGGGCAACATATAACATTGATGATAATATCTAATATTTGTTACATGACTCATAGTTTACAAAATGCTTTTAGAAACAAGAGATAGCACTATTCTGTCTTCTGGGAAGGACTGATTATCCAGCTTCACCTCCTTAAACAGCTCACGCATGGCCTCCTCTGCACGTTGACTCCCCGAATAATTGCCGACAAATGACTAAGTCAACCACACCTCCTTCTCTTGGATTTCTTGTGTAGATTAGCCATTCCATCTCTTCTCTTTAAAGGCAATTTCCTTTTATATGTCTTTCTCTCTATTCCAGTGTTAAAGAAAATGGATGTGAATTCTGTTTCCACAACTTATAAGTTGTATGACTCTGTGGAAGTTACTGACCCTCATTTTCTTCATCTGTAAAACTGGAAACAGAAACACCTACCTTGGGATTACTCTGAGGGCCAAAAACATAGAAATTTGTTTACTCATACATGGATTTTATTATGCTTTATGCTTCCTTAGCATCCTTGAACTTATTCATTACACAAAAGCAGAAAAGCCCTTGCATAGGATCACCATTTTAGGTTTAGGTACATTGTTTACAGTTTCCATATAAATGGGGTTGTTGCTTTTGAGGGTTTTTAGTTACTATTTTGATATCTTTTTATTATTAAAAATGATCATTATGGCCAGAGAACATGATCTGTATGATAGACTTCACTTTTGACCTAGTATGTGGTTAGTATTTATAAATATTAGGTCTGTATTGGAAAGAATATGTATTGTCTATATTTTTAAGGGGCAGGGATATATCTATATCTCTATATATTTATATCTGTCTATATATTAAATCAAGTTTGTTAAATGTGTTGATCAACTCTTCTGTATGTTTTTCTACTTACCTATTTTAAAAGAAGTCTATTAAATCTCCCACTCTGTGGATTTTATCAGTTTATACTTGCACTTCTGTACATTTTTAGTTTCTATATTTTGAAACTACATTACAATATACTGCATTTGCTATGCCACTTTTTTGGGATAGCCTACTGGTAAACTGACTGTTTTATCTATAATTATCTTTTTTACTCCTAATATTGTCCTATGACTTCAAATCTATTTAGTTTTATGTTAATGTTATTATACCAAGTTTCTTCCAGTTACTATTTGTCTGATATGTGCTTTTTCCATCTCTTTACTTTCTTTCAGATTTTAGCTATGTCTCATAAAGAGAAAAAATGTTTCCTTTCAATCTGAGATTTTTTCTTTCAATAAATTTAATCTATTTACAATTATTATGATTATTCATTTCTTGAATTTATTTCTTTCACCTGATTTTCCCTTATCCACAATTTGAATCAAGGGCAAAGAGTTGAATTAATCACAGTTTTCATTTTACAGCAAATTATCACTAGTTTTACACACTTAATTTTTGTTTTTTTCCCAGTTTCCTCCTTCATTTATCACCCATCTCATGTGATTAGAATACATCCTTAATATGCCTAATGTGATTATAAAATAAGTAGGTGTGGTTTGAAAGTCTGGTAAAATTCATCCATATAACCATTTAATCTTTTCATTTTGTTTTCAATTTTTTTCTTCTTTCTTTCCTATCATTGTCTGCTTGCTGTCAATGGATAGGAATTGTCCTATCAATTCCCTTGTCTCCCACTACTGCCTTACCGACTTGATTTCTTTTGACTTTTTTTTTACTTACTACCTTTACCTTTTGAACATGCAAACATAACTTAACGAAGACTGAAATTAATGTTTATGTTATCCTCCTAAACAATATAGACTCCACTCTTCCTTTGCAGCAAACCTTCATGTTCCATATTACTGTGGAAATGTTGCTTCCACTTTAACTGTCACTCAAATGAATTTTATTTGTATAGTCAGTGCTTATTCAGACTTATCAACACGTTCAGCAATGTCTTAGCAATATCCATGGCTTTTTGCTTCTAAGTCCTTCCTTCCAAGTTCAATTTCTTCTCTCCTGAAGTATTTACATTCTTCTCTATTTCTTAGAGCAAGGGTCTTTAAGTCATAAATGCCCTGTTCTTGTTCACCTGAAAATTTCCATATTTTATCTTAACTCTTGTATTATAGTTTAACTTGGTATAGAATTCTAAGTTAACAGTTATTTTCCCTCAAAACTTTCCAACTATTATTCCATTTTCCTCTGCAGTCTACTGTTGATAACTGTCAGCAGGTAATTAGTTTTTCTCTCTGGCTGCTTTTACAGATGTGTCTATGCTTTAAATGGTTCTGCAGTTTTCACCACAGGATATCTGTATGTAAATATATTTCATATTCTTTAGAACCTGTGTTTTCTTCCATATAGATATTAACATATTTCTTCAATTCTATAACAAAATCAGCATTATATCTTAAATTATTGCCTCTGCCCCATCTTTCTGTTGGGCCTTTTCATTATCTCCTCCATGTTTCTTAGCAAATACTTACTGCCTGTCTACCTTTTTACCTTTTGGGTCAGCACGCTAGTGACTTCCTCAGATCCCTCTCCACTTGGTTAGTTATCTCCTTTTGGTACTTTATATGTTATTTAAGCCATGTATTATTTATAATTTTAATAACTTTTTTACTTTTAGAAGTTCTACTTGAATTTTTCAAATCTACATGTTCTTTTTCTATACCATCAGTTCATGTTTATTATGGTTTCTATTCCTTCATTAAGCTCAAAAGCCCTTTAATTACACTTATTGTATAGAATCTTTCAGATTGTTCTATTTTCCCTACTTGGAGTACTAATTCTCCCTATATCTTGCACCAGCTAATTTTCTGTCATGGTGCATAATTTTCTCACATAATTTATAATTTGAATTACAAGCTCATTTTCAGTGAGGGTAGTATTTTCTAAGATGTTTTCAGGGCTCTGTTTTATGGAAGTATCCACATATAGTGGTTTAACATTTGCTTCTCTGAGGACTTCAAAAGTATCTGAACCAGTTTTATTAATAATTTCTCAGCTTGTGGTTCTAATACTATAATAGTAAAATAAGTTAAATTCAGGGATTTGATTTCTTATAACTGACTTTTTTTTTAACCTCACTTATAGCTTCAGGCATCCAGAAAACTTCCTTGCTGTTTCCCTTGTTGTCTCATCTCTGTTTTGTGGATGGGGTGGCTGTCGAATCTTCCATGCTTTATGTAAGAGCTCCCCTCAAACTCTGTGCAGCCTAAGTCCATATATCCTGTTCTGTTGCTCTGGCTTTGAGTTCCCTCTATTTTTGCACTTAGTTATTTCACTTCTAAAGCTCAGCTTTTATTATTATTATTATGTTGTTGTTTCTTTTATCCAGCATGTCTCTGTGTTTGTAGCATTAAGGGTACCGACTACATCAGTTTGATCTACTTTGTTGTTAGAAGTTCCATTGGGGTGCCTTGTTATATATAGGAGTCAAGATCCTTATCTAATTCTCTTGTCCTGACCCTTAGTTCTCAAAACCAGTCTTGATTTGAAATATCCCACTCAGTCATTCCCAGCATTTACTCAACCAAAGACATGCTTGGAGAAAAGCAAAGCCAAGTAGTGTTCTTTGAATTATTTGAATCTGAAATTCTATGTACTCTTCAGACCCTAAGTTTCTTTTCTACATTCCTTTAAGAAACGAATGTCACACAAAGGGAGTGACTGCTCTTTTTATCCCAAATATATCTTCCTTGGCTCCCTCAGTAATGCCTTCATTAGGTCTTATTCACAATTATTGGATATTTCCATTTCCTTTCCTCCAGGTTGCCTGCATAATTAAGAGCACTTCAAGACCTAGAACACAGGTGATGTGTTTACAGAGGGCCAATTAAATCACTGTTTTTTCTGTTTCATTACAAACACCATCAGAAATAAAAATGAGGATCTAATCTCATATGCAAAAGGAAGTTCTGTTGTTTTTAATATTTTTCTAAAGCATGATGCCCGTTGGTCAATATTAGGTAATGTTTCATGCACAGTAATATATTTAAAGTATCTGCAGCTCAACATAGTCCCCCCTGGGGGAGAAAAGCCTTTGTTAATATCCAGTAAGTGAGAAAGATCACTAATACATATACTATAGGTTATATATGCAAACATACATATAATACCTCATTTTGAAAGTTGTATTCTATCCAAGGACAAGTGTAAGCTGGGTTGTGATCTAAGATATACAAGAAAAAGATCAGTATGAAATAAACAAATCACTCCACAAATCCTTGTCCATTGCTCCTCAGGATGGTAGTGAAAGACTGTATTTCAGTAAAATTTTCAGTGGTTTCATCAGTTTTTTCAATATTTATTCATCTTTAGCCCCACAGCTATCAATATTTTAGTGAGGTCATTTTTAACAAAAAATATGAATAATGTGGGTCATCTCCAAATAAATAGTCACTACATATTGTAGTAAGACCAAATATTAGGTTTATATGTGAATGATCTTTTCTTTAAAAAAAAAATTCATGTCTTCTTTGCGTTCTTTAAACATTCTTTACCTCCTGCCGTCACTAATCAGTGTAGAAACTACAAGTTTCACAGGGACTCTCAAGCTTCCTTATATTGTAAATAACTACTGAATCACACAAGGATTGCCCCCCAAAACACATATCCTTCTACCTAACCATTTTTTAATAAGAATAAGTGCCTATGCAAAGACTTCTAACATCAGCCCTTGGTCCATGCTTTGTCCTAGACAATGTAGAAAAGGAACAGATGTAAAGACATAGTCAGTTACCTCTCTATCCCCGCACTCTGCTCAGTTGCCTCCCCACTGCATTTCTATACATCTTTGTGTCTCTCCCTTCTTTTATGAGACTGCAGGTCTGTTAACAGTGACTGGAAGGATTAAAGATAGATTGATTTTTGGCTCTCTACATGTACCTCATTTACAAACTTTTAATGTTTACAAAGAAAAAGCAGATTCTTGTAAATAAACACAGCAGAAATTATATTGTTCCAATACAACACTGTTGTTCAATTATTCAGCCCTTACGATCTTTCCAAAAGGGTAGCTCCTCGTATATATTTTCTAGTGGCAAAGAAATTCTCACTGTTGATTTGGCAGGTGAAAAGAATGACTTCTATTATAAGTAATACAGAAGGCTTATATGCTGGATCAACAAACAAGGTAATAGAAACTCCTCTTTTGAGCAACATGCCAGAACTCAACATCCAAATGATTTTTTATCTCCCTCCAAGCAGGCAGCTTAGAATGTGTCTTCACTGTTCTCACAGGCAATGTTGACTTTGCTCAGAACGTTTCTGGAACTTCTCTTTCAGAATTGTCTTCAGGGCCTGGTATACATTGCTTTGAACAGCCTCTTGGGTAGCAAATCACCATCATGGAAGAGTTATTCTTATTTCATTTTGTCTTTAAGATGTAAACATTATGGGGAGACAACTGAAACAGATGTTCAAGGTGGGTAATATATTGGGTTTGCTCAAATACCAGGTAGTGAAACTATCAGGTAATGGGAGTATTTTCCTAGTGTACTTTATAAACTGATCCTGAAGCTAGGATGAATTTCAAAATTGTTGGGAAAACAACAGCCTCATAATAATAAGAACAAATCCTCTCACAGCAACCCCTTCAATGGGCAACACTCCTCTCCTTTAACAGTTTAAGTACTGTTGTATTTCTTGTGGGGAATTACTTTTTGCTTATGAAACAAACTTTTTGTTTATAAAACTTTTTGTTTATGTTCATATATTCACTCTCTTTAAAAATATTTAAAGAGGTTTGCTGACGCTATTTTTATGTTCAAGTTGTACAGAATTTTTTAAGATTTGCTTTCAAAATATGATCGGACACTATTTAAGGAAGGTAACTGTTTTCTAGAGGAAATGCTAGGATATGATCATTGAAGTTTTATTTACCTCAAAGTACGTTTCCTTGGTTGCAAAAAGCATGCAAATATTGGTACAATGTTCCCTCTCCTGAGGCAGAGAGGTGGAGTGAAGTAACGGGAGATGCCGTAGACTTGGAATGAAAGGGTGTCAACTCTAGCCATGGCTAATCTTTTGGTTACGTGACTTAGCAAATATCAGATTGTTTTTCCGTCAGTGATGCTTATCAGCCTCTGAGGATTTGGAGGATTAAATGAAGTGACTTTTGAAAGCCCTACAGAATCAACTTGTAGCAGCAGACAGATCCTTAGAGTTCTTTTTTTTTTTAATTAATTTATTTATTTTTGGCTGCGTTGGGTCTTCGTTGCTGCATGTGGGCTTTTCTCTAGTTGTGGTGAGTGGGGGCTACTTTTCGTTGTGGTGCGTGGGCTTCTCATTGCAGTAGCTTCTCTCATTGTGGAGCACGGGCTCTAGGCGCACGGGCTTCAGTAGTTGCAGCATGTGGGCTCAGTAGTTGTGGCACGCAGGCTCAGTAGTTGTGGCTCGCAGGCTCTAGACCGCAGGCTCAGTAGTTGTGGCGCACGGGCTTAGTTGCTCTGCGGCACGTGGGATCTTCCCGGACCAGGCCTTTGAACCCGTGTCCCCTGCATTGGCAGGAGGATTCTTAACCACTGCGCCACCAGGGAAGCCCCCAGATCCTTAGAGTTCTGAATGGGGAAATCCAAAAATACTATCCTGAACTGGTAATTAGAGTTTAGCTCCCTTTCAGCCTCTGACTCATTAACTGCACTTTCAGCCTTTTGGAAAATGCTGAAATGCTGGATGAGCTCAAGGATCGCTGAAGCACAGGACTCAAATGATCACATCTGAAAACCCGGAAACACTGTTTCCGGAATTGTGATTATAATCAGCAATCATAGTAAACATTGCCACAAGAAACACCAGCTACTACCTAAAGACAGAACAGAAAGTATATATATGACATAGGATATAGCTTAATTTATCTACATATGTAGTTTTTAAAATCTGGAAACAGATAGATCTTCTATAGATCTATTTTAGATAGATAGGTGGTAGATAGATAGATAGATAGGGATTTATATATATATATATATATATATATATATATACCATGAGGAAAAGAGGCCATCTGTGATGTCGAATTATTTTTTCTTCTTTTTTGCCTTACCTGTATTTTCTAATTTTTCTAAAATGAACACATGGGAACATGAATAACTTCAATTCTCATAAAAATAAAATACTCAGTGTAAGTGGGATCATGCTGCAGAAGTGACACCAGAACATATGTCTGTTACCTTTACCTACTTGCCCCATACTGGCTTGCACAAAACTGTCAGGTACATGCATCCTGGGCAGCACGCTATGGATTATCTTGTTAACAAAATTTTCAAATCAGTCTATCGTCCATATAAAAGTTGATTAAAGGGCTCATCCATTATACTGAATTCAAGGTCACTTATCCCTGTGCAACTGGAAAAACAATGCAAATAAAATACAGAGTCTGCATTGCTCTCATCATTCACATCTGTCCAAGCTAATTAAAAATAGATTTTTTTACCCATTGTTTTGTACTCAGAAAAATTATGGTTCTTGTTTGTTCTCTTTGTATCACCAAGAAACAGCATGTATATGAAGGCTGCTAACCTTAAAATATGGTGCATTTAAATCTTAGAAACTGGAACTACATTTAGTTTCTCATTTTTTCCACCTTTATTGTCATTGTTCAATGCCAAAATGTTCTCTGGAGAGTACACAGAATAAAAGACCACATTCATTTCCAATAACTTACAGAAGAGTATGAATCTCAATGAGCTTTTGCAAAGGGCACAGTGGAAGAGAAAGACTTTTGAATTACTATGAAAAAATTACAGTATGTGAGAACTTCTGTTTGACAGGGTTTGACTGAAAAGTTATAAGGTATCCATGTTATTTCTCAAGGTATTCATTTTCTTCAAATTAGACACTGGTTCAAATACTCTTTTTAAATGGCACTGCTTGGAGGTATGCTTTTTCTGGGGGAAAAAAAAAACACACTAAAGTGTAGTCTGGCATTATCACTGGCCTAATGGTCTATTAGCTTTATACTCCAGAATTTAATGAAAAGGATTTTTGAAAACTTTCAAATCAACATGGTGAGTGAAGAGGTGGGAGTGTGGGTGGAGGATGGGGAGGATCAATGATGCATGCTGCTTCTGGTATTATTTTAGCACATTTTCAAAAGAAATTATTTTAGCTCATTCTTAGCTTTCAAGTCATCATTTGGAAAATATATGCTGCCTTTGAATGGAACACAGAATTGCAGAGTAATGCATAACTCCTCTGTTAGAGCAAAATAAAAAATCTTGGTTTCTGTAAATATCATATATCTATGAAACTGGCATTTTTCACACCACTAAATCTAAGAGATCTTGCCCAAGGTCACCGTTGGTAGGCAGAATTTTGGCCCCATGACCTTTGTTCACTGAATATTGACTATGTTATCTGCATTGTTACATAATTACATGGCAGATGTAATTAAGGTGACCAATCAGTTGACTAATCAGTTAAACTAGGCAGATTATCCTGGAGTATTCAGTGAGCCTAAGCTAATCAAATGAGACTTTGAAAGCAGAAGTCTTTCTCTGGCTGGCAGCAGATGAAGAAGTCAAAGATTCAAAAGATGAGAAAGGCTTGATATGCCATTTTTTATTTGAAGATGAAGGGATCCCCATGTTAAGTAAATAAGAACTTCAGTCCTATAATAGCATGAAACGGAATTCAGCCAACAACCTGAATGAGTTTGGAAGTGGAATCTCCCCCAGAACTTCCAGATAAGAGCCCAAACTAGCCGGCTTCTTGATTTCAGTCTTGTGAGGCCCTGAGTAGAGGATGCTTCTGGGCCACATTTTACTTAAACTTCTGACCCACAGGACTGTGAGATAATCAGTGGGTGTTATTCTAAACTGCCAAGTTCAAAGTAATCTGTTACAGCACCAATAGAAAATGAACACGGTCACACAGTGAACATGGGGTCTTAGACACCATTACCACACTGTCAACCACCCTCCCCACCAAGTGGCTCGGCACACACCACCATCCCTGTCACTGCCCCCAGGTGCCTCCCTCACCCAGGGGCACATCCCCTCCTATATGGCCAAGGGCATCAGTGCAGCTGACTGCTCAGGGGGCCCACAGTGTCTCACATACGAGGCACAGCCACACGCTCACGACCTCCACGTCACTGCTTTCCACCACCACAGCAGCCCCAGGACCCTGGATGTTGGGCCAGCAGTGTTTTTAAGGGGGTTCCACTGCAGTTGGGAAAGTATTCTGGGCTCTTCTCCTAACCCCAATATTGAGCACTGTAGCTTCTCCAGGATTTGACAACATTTCATCTGTGTAAAACAGCAGAAAGAACATGGGCTCCAGCATCCTGCTGCCAGGGTTCAAATCTGGAGTTCATCTTCTACTACGCTACATGACTTGGGCAAGGTACTTAACATCTCTTAACCTCTGTTCCCACCGTAAAAGGGAAGTAAAAAGGGTTCTACCTCAAAGATTTGTGGGGAGCATTAAATGAAATATTCATTAGATGTTTAGTGTAGTTCCTGGTAAGCAATAAATGCACGATTACATTTTTTTCTGTTTCTTTCTTTCTACCACTCATCATCAGGAATATTATGGTGCTCCCTCTTTTCCTACCTATTCAATTAGTTCACCCAGTGAAAACTCACACCCCCTTATTACCTTAGAATGTGTTTCACATGTTCTTTGGTTCGGTGATACCCAAACTTGCTTGATTTTAAGACACCTAAAGTACTTGTTAAAAGTACAAATTCACAAGCTCCATCTCTGGAGTTTCTGTTTCAGGAAGTCTGGGATAGGAAGTCAGGAAGGCTCTAGAAATCAGCATTTTTATCAAAGGCCTCAGATGATTCCTATGAACTGTCCTGGTTAGGGAGTAGGATCTATGTAATCATGGGTGTTTCTAGCCAATGATACTGGTTGGGGGAGAGGGAGACCCATGTGCCAGGATATCCCAAAAATCCAGGACCCTTCTAGTGCCACCCTGGGCACTGTCACAGGACACCAAGACCTCATTAGGAAAAGATGCAAGCATCCCCCAGCTAATGCAAAGTCTGCAAGAGCAAATTCATACATAGGCCCTTAAGAAAGTGTTCCTTCTATCCCACTTTCTGTCACTCAAAGTGGCTGGTTAAACAAGGACCTACTGTACAGCACAGGGAACTCTGCTCAATATCCTGTAATAACCTAAATAGGAAAAGAATTTGAAAAAAATATAGATACATGTATAACTAAATCACTTTGCTGTACACCTGAAACTAACACAAAATTGTTAATCAACTATGCTCCAGTCAAAAATTAAAAAAAAAAACACAAAAAACCCCAAAGTGGCTGATTAAGGTTAACATTATTTTGGGAAGGGATAAAATGAGAGCTATTCTGCCAGGCTATGCTAGAGCATAAAGCAACAAAGCACTGGCCTTGCTAACAGTGCCTGGCACAAAGGAAACACTCATCAACTGGCTGTTGGTTTATATAAATCCTGACCCAATGTGTACAACTTAGTGACAGGCCAGAGATGCTGCTTTCCCTGTCTGCCATGGGCTTTGTTGGCTGTGTGAGGTTTATAAACATCTCCAAGTCACTCTACATCTTGCAAGGGTGGAGACCCCAAGGGTCATAGATAAAGGTGGATTTATGTGAAGTTAATTAAACTCAAGTCCTGGCAAGGTATTCACATAGTCATATATTTTTATAAAATCTGCAAAAAGAAGATATTTTTGTACTGTTTTCTTTACGAGGACTCCCAAAATTCTATAAGCTTCAGGCTCCATAAAATCTGGAGTTACCACTCTAGCTCTTTAAAGAGGGGTTTGGAACTGTTAAGAGCACCGGGAAATAGGATGCTTGAGACAGCCATGTCTTCCTTGCAGCCTGGAGCCCCCAACACCAACAGGTTATGCTCCGAGCGAGCCCACAAACTGCGGTCCCCTGCCTCGGGCTCAGCTGACGCCCTCTTCTCCCCGCCCAGCCAGCAGTGCAGAGCTCCCACCCTTGCCTGATCCCAGAAGCTGTAAGGAGCCAAGGAAGACCCTCCACCGGCCCTGCCAGTCAAATTCCTTTTTATTGCCCCAGGACTTGGGGTTTCTCACCCCCAGCCCCTCCCACACGTGGCAATTTCATTTCAGCCCTGGCCTGGGGTCCCCCACCCTGTCCCCCACTCGATGGTCATGTTCTCTAACCGTAAACAGCGAGGCGGCAGTTTAAAACACGCTGATGCCTTATGCACAACCAGAGCTCTACAAACACTCTGTGATTTAATTTGAAATATTTGCTTTATATAATTTGTAGATTTTAGCTATTGGACTAAGATCATTCACAGAAATAGACTGTAATTTACTGCTGTTTCCCTGGGTTTTTTTTATTACTGCATAATTAAAACCTACTGTCAGCTAGCACGGGTGGGGGGGGGACGTTGGTGTTATGCAGTGTGCATTTTAATTGGCTGTACAACCACCATCTCTTCTTCCAGCAGCCCTGCATCTCTGCAGCGATGCGTGCGCATAATTCTCAGATCTCTTGAGGTACCTGTAATCCATAGCCTTGCAATAAACCTACAGTCTGAGGTTTCAGTTGTCAGCCTTGCAGATGCTTTCACAGTGAAGGACCTCAAACTAAGGGCACGTGGGCTCAGGGAAGTTGGCATAAGTGTGAGCAGGTTTGGAGGAAGCTCGGCACAGAGCATGGCATTTTCTCCTCCAGTTGTATTCCCTGCAGCCATCAGGACTGACGACTCTATTACAAAGATGGAAACGTGGGCCAGCAGCTCTAACCTCGTGCTGTTTCTCACAGGAAAAGACAGAGCACTCAAGTGGGCAAGAGAATGAAAGAGGACTGCAGATTCTTGATAGGAGAACTGCCATCCTAGTCTATAGGGGGTTTTCTTTTCTTTTTCTTTTTTTTTTTTTTTTTTTCTTTTTTTTGTGGTATTCGGGCCTCTCACTGCCGTGGCCTCTCCCGTTGCGGAGCACAGGCTCCGGACGCGCAGGCTCAGCGGCCACGGCTCACGGGCCCAGCCGCTCCGCGGCATGTGGGATCTTCCCGGACTGGGGCACGAACCCGTGTCCCCTGCATCGGCAGGTGGACTCTCAACCACTGCGCCACCAGGGAAGCCCTATAGGGGTTTTTCTTAATTGAAGTATAGTTGATTTACAATATTGTATTAGGTTCAGGTGTATAGAAAAATGATTCAGTTATTTTTTTTCAGATTTTTTCCATTATAGGCTAGTACAAGATATTGAATATAGTTCCCTGCACTATACAGCAAATCCTTGTTGCTTTTATGTATAGTAGTTTGTATCTGTTAATCCCCTACTCCTAATTTATCCTCCCCTTCCCTTTCCCCTTTGGTAACCATAAGTTTGTTTTCTATGTCTGTGAGTCTGTTTCTGTTTTGTCTATAGGTTCATTTGTATTATTTTTTAGATTCCACATATAAGTGATATCATATGGTATTTATCTTCCTCCGTCTCACTTACTTCACTAAGTACAATATTCTCTAGGTCCATCCATGTTGCTGCAAATGGCAATGTTTCATTCTTATTTATGGCTCAGTAATATTCCATTGTGTATATTCACCACATCCATATAGGTCCTTCTAGTCAACAAACATATACCTACTCTGAGCCAGTCACTGTGCTTGTCACTGGGGGTGTAGCAATGAATAATACACAGTCCTTGTTCTCTATAAGCTCACATTCTAGTAGGGGAAGAAAAACATTCATATAAATAACTACATTGCCCCACCACAGGTTTTGCTAGAGATATGAGGAACTATTTGATATAATAGAAAGAACGTGGTCTTTGGAATCAGAGACTAGGGTTCAAATCCCACTTTTGCAATGTGTTCAGCTCTACTGCCTTTAGAAAAGCTGCTTCTTCAAAGAACAGTGATTTCGTTATGGCAACAGAATGTTACCCTGCAGAGTTCTGGGAGGCTTCACGGCTGCAAGGTGGAGGTGGCTGCTGAAAGCACCCTCCTCCCCTGTGCTCTGTGCAGTTCCAAGCCCCCTTAGAGGAGGTATGCTGGGGGAGCCGGTGGCGAAGATTAGAAATGACAGACGTCAAGTGCTTGGTACAGTGGCTAGCATGTCATAGGCACTTGATAAATGGTAGTTATCACTGTTGACAACTGTTAGGGAAACACCATCTCTCCTGTCCCTGAGCTATTTTAAAAACAACCAAACTCCAATCTCTCCTCTCCCTGAGCCTCCTTAGAGCATCCCAGGAGAGCTCCTTCTGCAAAGTAAAGCTGATCTGCTAAGGATCTGCTTCAAACGCTTAGTAGCTCCACCCCCACCGGAGAAATTCTACCGTCCTGGCAGAGTGGGGGGGCACCAGCGTGTCCCCTGCTTCCTCTCCAGCTCTCTGCCCAGCACCCCTCCCGCCACCCTCCCCTCTGCTTCTTGCAGAGTCACTTCCCTGCCATACGCTGCTTCCTCCTGCCTCCTGATTTTGGACATTCTGTTCCCTTCCAGTCCAACCACATGCACTTGTTCAAATCACCCTGAGAAGCCACACTCCAGCCATCATGTCCTACGCAACTACTAACAGAATGCAACCCCTCCCCCACAAACTGTTCTCTCCACTTTCCTATTTGCCCCTCTCTAATCCATTCTCCAAAACGCAGCCAGCCTGGTTTTTACACATTAATCGCATCATGGAACTCACTTCCTTAAAACCTTCAGTGGCTCCCCTCCCATCACACTCTTTTTAATATCTTTATTGGAGTATAATTGCTTTACAATGGTGTGCTAGTTCCTGCTGTATAACAAAGTGAATCAGCTATACCTATACATATATCCCCATATCCCCTCCCTCTTGCGTCTCCCTCCCACCCCTCTAGGTGGACACAAAGCACCGAGCTGATCTCCCTGTGCTATGTGGCTGCTTCCCACTAGCTGTTTATTTTACATCTGGTAGTGTATATATGTCCATGCCACTCTCTCACTTTGTCCCAGCTTACCCTTCCCCCTCCCTGTGTCCTCAAGTCCATTTTCTAC
>NC_041225.1:58800590-58860368 GCF_002837175.3 Physeter macrocephalus
TTGTGCCATATTTTCTTTATCCATTCATCTGTCGATGGACACTTAGGTTGCTTCCATGTCCTGGCTATTGTAAATAGAGCTGCAGTGAACACTGTGGTACATGACTCTTTTTGAATTTTGGTTTTCTCAGGGTATATGCCCAGTAGTGGGATTGCGGGGTCGTATGGTAGTTCTACTTTTAGTTTTTTAAGGAACCTCCATACTGTTCTCCATAGTGGCTGTATCAGTTTCCATGCCCACCAACAGTGCAAGAGGGTTCCCTTTCCTCCACACCCTCTCCAGCATTTATTGTTTGTAGATTTTTTTGATGATGGCCACTCTGACCGGTGTGAGGTGATACCTCATTGTGGTTTTGCCTTGCACTCCTCTGATGATTAGTGGTGTTGAGCATCCTTTCATGTGAGTGAAATCCATCTCCCAACCGTGGCCTGCAAGGCCCTGCTTGACTGACCCCTCACGTTGCCCCCTTGATCACCGTGCTCCAGCCACACTGGCCGGTCTGCACTTCCTGCGGCCCCAAGCCCTTTTCTGCCTCACGTGAGCGCCAGCCTCTGCTTCAAGACTACTGGACGTCCGTCCTCAGGGGGCCGCCTGCTCAGTCTTCCCTGTTCAGCTCCAGGGCCATGCCCCCGAGAAGCCCTTTCCTCCTCCCCAGACAGAATCACGGCCCTGTGATTCTCTTTCATCACATCCTGCTCTTTTCCTTCATAATATAAATTATGATCTGTAATTACTTAATGCCCTTCTTTCCCTCTAGATTGTAAATTCCACAAGGATTGAACTTCAGCCCGAGCAGGAAGCCCAGAGCCCCGCACACACGTCTGTGGAGCAGATGTCTCTGTGAAGGTTTCCCGCAGCCCGCCAGCCTCCTCCCACACCCATCTGATACACTGCTCTGTAGCATTTCGTTTGTACGTCAATCTCTCCCCACAAGAATGTGAGCTTCTTGACAACAGGGCTATCTTCTGTGTGTTCCCAGCAGAGCAAAGCATCCTCCCTCCTCTCCCACATCTGGTGTAAAGATTAACTCATGAAGGTGCAGTGCTCCTAAACCTGCAGTTAAAAAATGTAAAAGCCCTGCCTTCAGATAACATTGTGAGCAAATGCAAATGTAAAAGAAAAAAAAAAAAGAAGTTTAAATTTACTGAATATACTGAAAATGCTTGCAATCATTAAGTGCTCAAACTGAGTATTTAAGTGAAGTAATTGCGGCACTAAATAGCCATGGCCTACCTTACTCATGACAGGTCTTCAGCCTGGTTTTCTACTGGTACTGACACCTCCTATACCCTGAGGAACAGAAGACCTTGCTCAGGGACCTAGAAGAAGAGAAGGATGAAAAATGTTAGGAGAAGGGAAAGAAAGGAGGGTAGAAAGGGCAAGAAGAGGCAACATGGTGATGGGCAGAGAGCGGAGCTCTGACGTCAGACCACGTGGATTCACACCCTGCCTCAGACCTGGCCTTGGGCAGCTCCCTTGGCCTCTTTAGACCTACATTTCCTCCACTGAAAAATGAAGATAGAGTTGCCTCAGCAATTTGTCCTGAGAACTAGATCATGTAAAGCATGCCTGGCTTCGATTTGGAAGCACCTAGCCATCCATGCCCGTAGCCACCATTCATTTGTATTTGCTCATCCAAGTATTTATTCAACTCCTCCTGTGTGCCCAGAACTGCTGAGCCTACCAGGAAAGTAAAAACAAACTTGTTTTCACACTCACTGAGCCTACAGTCCCTTCAGGGATATAAACATTCCACTAAGCAAAGGTAAACGCACACCTGTGGTTGGCGCTACAGAGGCGAGGACACCGCGAGTGCCTGTCCCCGTGGAGAGAGGCAGTGGCCTAGGGCAGGCTCTGCGGCCAGCTGGCCTCGCTTTGGCTTCCGGTGCTACCACTCACCCACTAACCGGGTAGACAGCCTTGAGCCAGTCACTGTACTTACTTCCTTATGCTTCTGTTTGCTCACCTGTAGGACGGGGTAACAGCAGTATCTACCGCATAGGGTAGAAGATTAAGTAAGTTACTTAGAGAGATGGCCGGTGCTTAATAACTACTATGTAAGGATTTGCTGTTTCATTATTATTACTTTGCCTAATTAGGGCAGTAAAGAAGGATTCCTAAGAAGTACCATTTGAACTGAGATATTCAAAGGTTAATAGTGTTAAGTAGGTGAAATGGGGGAGTGAAGAGCCCAGGCAAGTGTCCACAGGTGGAAAGGATAGTAGCAAATCCAAGGAACTAGTAACAGGCTACCAGGGGTGCAGCTGAGAAAAGAAGTCAGACCAGGCGGGACTTTGTAAGTAACGTCAGGAGTTTCATCTTCATCCTACTGGCCATGGGAGAGCATTGAGAACATTACTCTAACTTCAGAGCAGAGAAGAGACTAGTGAAGGGGCAGAGTGAATGCAGGTATGCTGCTAGAAGTTTGCTGTGGAGATCTAGAAGAAATTAGGATGTCATGGACAAGAGGGATGGTAATCCAGATGATAAGACATGGAATGGATTTAAGAGATGTCTTGAAGATAAAACTGACAAGACTGGGTGATGGGGCAAGATACAGAGAGAAAAGAAGCAGATACCTGGCTTGCAAGACTGGATGGATGGTGGAGCTATGAACTGAGAAGGAAATGGAGAACTGATCCTAACAGGAGCAGCATGGATGCAACGGAGGTTAGGAGTGCCGTCGAAATAACAATGTATGTGAGCGATCAGAGGGCGAGGAATCTGGGCTTTCTTCCCTTGGAGAAGTCACCTGACCTGCATATCTCATATTCCGTGAAGCGTTCTGCGGAGAGGGAGAACTGATCATCCAAAGGTCATTTTGACTTGGCCATGGGCTGCAGTGATGTGACAACAATGTACACTTAACCTGCTCTTTCTAGCCCAGGCAGTCCTCCACCTCAGGCCCCTCTCAGCAGCCCGAGACCAGCAAGAGGAGAAAGGGTAAGCGTCTAAGTAGAGAGTCCACAGAAACAAAGAGATAACTGTATCTTCATAGGGCGCTGGAAAAAAACAATGTTCTCCTTGGTGAACTAAGAATCCAGGTAAGTTGTCATGGGAACAGTCAATAGATTTTAACATCATTATTATTTCTAGCTACCCTTGCTCGAACACTTACAGTATGCCAGGCACTTCATCTACACTATCACCTTCACACAGCACCTGTAGTAACAGGAAGAAGGATACAGAGAGAGTAACTTACCTGAGGTTACACAACCACTGAGTGACAGAGCAGAGATTTGGACCCAAGTCTGCATGACTCTGAGGCCAATCTTCTTTTTTTTTTTTTTAATAGGATTTTTTTTTCTTTAAATTTTTGGCTGCGTTGGGTCTTTGTTGCTGCACGCCGGCTTTCTCTAATTGGTCAAGCGGGGGCTACTCTTCGTTGTAGTGCATGGGCTTCTCATTGCAGTGGCTTCTCTTCTTGCAGAGCATGGGCTCTAGGTGCGCAGGCTTCAGTAGTTGTGGCACGTGGGCTTAGTTGCTCCGCGGCATGTGGGATCTTCCCAGACCAGGGCTCGAACCTGTGTCCCCTGCATTGGCAGGCGGATGCTTAACCACTGCACCACCAGGGAAGCCCCCAATCTCCTTTTTTTAACCCTAGAGAATTTCTTTGAGCAACACTGCAGCATTGACTCCCATATGCAAAACAGACATTTTCAGGTGGTTAAACGCATGCAAGGTGAAGCCCTTGGCCACACAATAGAACAAAGCCAATTGGCCTCTGCAGAGATCAAAACCACGACCTTGTCCTTATTTGATCATTCTGCCAAAGGAATGCTTAAGGCAGACAAACGTGCCATCATCAAATGGCTATCAAGCATTTTATATCCCTTCGTATTGTGTAGGTTGCTCGTTTATTCCAAGAGCTCAGCCTTTCAAAATAAGCCACTGGATGGAAGGGAGACAAGCGATGCTTCTACAAATCATCGAATGGAAAGGCTTTTTCAGGATGTGTTAAGGACTTAATAGATAGGAGGTAAGGGGCTGGAAACCTACCTTCAGAGACGGACAGAACCGGCTCCCAGGTCCTGGCCCTCGGGAACGGAGTACCTCTACTGGCCTTGCCACGTGCTCACACTGCCACCTGCTGGACATTGCATGCATCTCCACCTCCCCTAACGGTCCACCTGGAGACCCACACAGCCTCTCCTGCAGGGTGATTGCTCACACTTTATCATCCCCTTTTCGCTTTTTGAAGCGTCATACTCAAGAGGAGTTTTGGTTTTCTGACCCAAACTCTTTTCAGCCTGATACAAAAGAAAGGCAGGTAGGAATCCATGCATGCTCTGGTGTTGGTGTAGGGGAACCAGGAGGACACGGGAACATTTTGTGAGGGATCCAGGGTGGGGGAGGACAGAAACCTCCTCAAATCCTTTTTAAATAGAGTGAGACGCATTCTTCCCTGTATATTTTCTTTTCCCTTAAGCACAGCGTGTGGAGCTAAGGGCAGGGTGGGTTTCCAGCTTCAGAACATAGTGCTATTATTTTCCAAGACCGCAGGCAGCAGTCTTTCTTTTTAAAAGAATTATAATCTTCCCCTTTCATTCACTCACAGCATGAAAATAAATTACTGTGCTTGAGCATTTTAAAAATTAAAGGCTTAGATGGCACATGCTGATCAAAAGCTGATCTTCAAATACCCATTTCCACCAACCATTACCTTTTTTAAGTTGTCTTTTTCATTTTTATTTGATTTACCTCATGTGGCATTGCGTCTCTTATTCCAAATTAGGCAGGATGCTAACCCCCATTCCTTGGGGATAAGTTTGGAATAGAAAGATGGGTTGGAGAGTATTGGAGATAAAAGTCAGGGGCTTATCTAGTGACTCGTCCTTCAGGTGTTTAAGGTTCAACAACTCAAATAAATTAGAATCATTCTCTGAATCCTCTTTCCAAAGGAAGACACTGAAAGATTTTTGCTTTTCCGGATTTCCAGAACTTCTTGATAATGGAAGAGGACCTGGAATTTCTCAGCCAGTTTTCAGCTTTTTTACGTCGTTCACTGAAGCCCACTACTGTCTTCTGATTTCACGCACAGAACCGAAACCACATGGTCAGTCTCTCCCCAGGTGGTTTCGCTCATTCCCATGGCCTCAAGCACACCTGAGTGTCACGACTCCCAAGCTCGTGTCTTTAGTTTCCAACATTCACCTGAGGTCTACAGCCATCTCTCTAACAGCCCACTAAATATTTCACCCTGGATGTCCCACAAGCACCTTCAATTCATTGTGTCTGATAATCGTGGTCACCCCGGCCCCATCTCCCAAAGCTGCTCTTCCTTCATGTAATCAGCCCAGGTAATGGCAAAGTTATCCACTCAGTTATGTAAACCCAAACCCCAAATGTCTCCTAATACCCCCACCCTTTATGTGTGATTGATCTTGAAGTCCTATTATGCCTACTGCCTAATAAAGCTATTTATTCTCTTCTCTCCAGCTATGCTGACATTGCCTCTGCATTTGGACTGTTGAAACAGCCTCGCAACTATCTACCTTTCACCATGTTTAATGCTCTCCTTTTCATCCTTCGTGTTTAAAACTACAAACCTCATCACATCCTTGATACCACAATCACAAAACATAAAAAGAAAAGTTGATAAACTGGGCTTTAGCAAAATTTAAAACTTTTGCTCTGAAAATGATTCTGTTAAGAGGATGAAAAGCCAAACTATAGACCAGAAGAAAGTATTCACAATCACATATCCAAACAAGGACTCATATCTAGAATATATAAGGAACTCTCAAAACTTAACATTAGAAAAACAATTCAACTCAAAAATGGTCAAAAGACATGCACAGACACCGCACAGAAGAGCAGATACGGATGGCAAATACGCACATGAAAAGGTGTACATCATAAGCCATTAGAAAAATGCAGATTAAGACTACAATAAGATATAATTACACCTATCAGAATGAGTAAAATAAAAAATTGTGATAACACCAAATCTAGAGGAGGATGTGGAGTAGATCACTAGTGAAAATGTAAGATGGCAGAGCCACTTTGAAAATAGTTTGACATTTCCTTTTAAAACTAACAATAGACTTAACACCAACAGAGCCAGCAACTACACTCTTGGGCATATAGCAGAGAAAGGAAAACTTGTTTTCACACAGAAATTTAGACACAAATGTCATAGTAGCTTCACTTGCAATAACCAAAAACTACCCAAATACCCTTCAATAAGTGAATGGTTGAACAAACTGTAGTACAGACAGCCCATGGAATATTACTCAGCAATAAAAAGTAGTGAACTATTGATACAAGAAACATCTTGAATGAACCTCAAAAAAATTATGTTGAATAAAAAAAAAATTTATGTCAAAAGGATATATTTTGTATGATTCAATTTATGTGAAATTCATGAAATGACATAATTATAGAGATGAAGAACAGATTCGTGGGTACCAGGGGTTAGAAATGGGTGGGGGAGGAGATGGGTGAGGCTATAAAAAGCAAACACAGGAGTCTTGCAGGAGTGGTACAGAGAAGAATCTTAACTGTAATGGTGGTTATACTATGCTACACGTGTAATAAAATTGCATAGCACCACACACACATACACACACAAATGAGATGAATGAGTGCATATATTAACTGGTGAAACTGAACAAGCAGATTATGCCAATGTCCATCTCCTGGTTTTCATTTTATACTATGGTTATGCCAGACGTTCACATTAAGAGAGGTTGGATGAAGGGCACACAGGACCTCCCTGGACATTTCTTTGCATCTTCCTGTAAATCTATACACTTATTTCAAGATAAAGTTTTAAATAACTACCAGGGGGTAAGGGGAAGAGTGGATAAATTGGAAGATTGGGGTTGACATATACATACTACTATATATAAAATAGATAACTAGTAAAGACCTCATATCACAGGAAACTCTACTCAATACTCTGTAATGGCCTATATGGGAAAAGAATCTAAAAAAGAGTGGATATATGTATATGTATAATTGATTCACTTTGCTGTACACCTGAAACACAACATTGTAAATCAACTGTACTCTAATAAGAATTTTTTTTAAGTTTTAAATAACTGACTATGTCACTCCCTTCTGAAGTGACTTGTAGCTCTCATTATTCATAGACTAAAACACATTCATCTATGTATACAAGGTCCTCCATTCCAAACTTATTTTTCATTAATTGTAGTTTTGCTGTCTTTCATCTTTTTATTAAGTATGCTAAAATGTCCATTTTTTAGATGTTTGCCTTTACATCTAGGATTACAGAAAAAGTATGCATGCCACCTAAAAATTATCAAATTTGCTAGAGTTGGACATTCTAAACATATCCCATGGCCGTTTAGTAAATCTTTGCACTTCAAACCAAATTAATCTATCCATTAGCCACCCATTCTGGATACTGGAGGCTTCATGCAATTTCTCTAAAGAGAAAAGAAAGATGAGCTACTGTGATAAAGGCAATAGAAGAGTGAGAATTATTACAGCACATAAAGCATGGGAAGTAGTGAAAGGAGTCCACGGACCTAGGAAACACTCCTTCATTGTTGATTTTGCTCCTTAGTTTCCTAGGGCTACAGTAAGGAACAAGTATCACAAACTGCATGGCTTAAACAGAAGGAATTTCTGTCTCACAGTTCTGTTGCTAAAATCAAGGTGTTGGCAGGGTTGGTTCCTTTTGAGGGTTGTGAGGGAGAATCTGTCCCATGCCCCTCTGCTGGCTACCGGTGGTTTGCTGGCAATCTTTGGCAGTCCTTGGCTTGTAGAAGGATCACCCCAATCTTTACCTTCATCTTCACACGACATTCTCCCTGCATGCATGTCTCTGTGTCCAAATTTCCTTTTTTTATAAGGATAACAGTCATATTGAATTAGGGGCTTACCCTACTCCAGTATGACTTCATCTTAACCAATTATACCAGCAATAACTCTATTTCCAAATAAGGTCACATTCTGAGGTACTGGGGGTCAGCAAGTCAACATATGAATCTGGGAGGAAAACAATTCAGCCTGTAACACCCAGAAAGCACTAGTAAGCAAGAAAACGCTGTTCTTCCTTCCGTTTGAATGAATAGATAGTCTACACGTCAATAGTGTGCCTGATAGCAGAGGGCACACAGAATTTGATGTGGAAACCGGGGCTTACTGTGAAGATTCCTATGCTCATCACATACGAAGACATTTGACAACTACATGAGTGTGCTTGACACTCTATTAGCAGATATGTGATGGCTTGCCAAATATGCAGGTTGGATCATCCTGAAATCAAGCTGCTAATCACAAGGTAATCATATTCCAGTGTATACAGTTGACTCACCTTGTAGCTGACTTAGAGTCATAAATTATCTACAAAATTTTTCAATATGAGAAAAATACTTACTGGAAACAAACCATAGTAGGTAAATAATTCATTTAACTTTTATAAGGGCCAAATTGCTTAATCTAGGCGTTGTAACCAATTGTGGCCAGGTATTGTGAGAAGAAAGTGAATGCGGCCATTCTAAACACTGCCTAGGAATTGTTTAGTGGCTTTGGGGGGTAGGGGGGAGGATGAAACAGACTCTCTGAAAAGAAACCCTCTGCTCAGTCCTCCTTCATTTCCAACAACCCAATCCTTTTATATATGTTCAGTGTGAATAAGTCAATCTAACCAGCTCCCAGGCACAAATCTGAAGTTACTGCCCGATGACTTCTGGTATCTGATATCTTCTGCATCTTAGAGCCTCAGTTTAAACTTCCGTTATAACATCCTATATGCGTGCACGTTTATTTTCTACTGCATTTGACATAGAATCATCTGTGCTTTTTAGAAACATCCATCACCTATTCTAGGAGTTTAAATTCATATCAGAATGTTACATGAGACATCCACTCAGGGAAAAATTAGAATATGGAGAGGTTTCATGGGAAAGTGCCATGTGAGAGAGGGCTTGGCTGATATACAGGAAATAGACTTGCAGAGATGACAAGAAATGACATTCCAAGGAAAGGAAAGAGAATTGTGTGACTGAAGTCAGTGTGTTGTAAGTGATAGAGCTCAGCCATGGAGCCTGGAGCCCCCTGAGAGTTCCTTGAGGAAAGAAGGAAGCAAACAGGCCCAAGTGGGATGAAAACCCATTGATTGAAAAACCAATCAGAAAAGAAGGGATGGCTGAAGGAAGGGGCTTGAGTCCAAATCCTTAATCTGCAGAGCAGCAGAAATTCAGGCTGGCACCAATATCCAAGAGATCCAATCTGAGGGAAGCAACTTAGATTCCCGGCACAAAGGAGATATCCAAGTCACAGAGGAGGATGGTCTATCGAATTCTGAGAAAGATCCTGAGTGGGAACAGTTTTGTGTCATGGTGATGGAGACTCCACACATTCAGATTATGTGGGACAGGAAGTTTCCCTCCTCTGAGTCAGGGTTGGAAGGATGGACCCAAGTTGCTCAAGCTGCCTGAGATGGAACCAAGAGAAACCTTGGGAGAGGGTCATGACAACACCAGTATGCCCAAGTACATGTGAAAAGACAACAACCCTCCTCATTATCACTATCATCGTTGCCATGGTCACTAACGCTTAAGGAGCAATTTCCCATTTAGCAGGCACTTTTTTAAGCACTTGACACAATATTAATTCATTTAAACCTTACAAAAATCCTACTTATATCTTTTTTAAAGATGAGGAAACTGAGGTAAAGAGAGGTTAAGTAACTTGCCCAAGATCGCCACTTGAAAAGTAGCAGAGCTAGGATTCACACCTGGCTGGTCTTACTCCACAGTCTATGTGAAACCACCATAGCCTGCACTGCTTCCATGATGGACCAGCAGAGCCGTCGGCCTTGACTTCACTGTGGCTTCCTCCCTCCCACCTTTCTGACTCAACCCCCTGAATTCCTGCCTCCTTATGTCGCCACTTATGCTAACAAACAGTACTCTGGACTTGGTAACAAAGCTAGACAACCTGCATTCTGCAACCAAAAGGACTAGAAGAGGACAAGAGCAAGGCTGTAAAACAAACTGTGGGCTAGAATGAGAGGCCAACTGAGTGACTAACATAGCCCATTTCTCCTTCCTCTTCACTGTAAATGCCGTAAAATCACAGTGATAGAGGCAAAGAGGTCTGCAAACAAATGAATCAGTGCTTTAGCTGTGTATAAACCATGGCACACTGTCTCCAAGGCTGTCAAACAACTGTTTTCCTTGCTGGGTATATTAGCCAGCTCAGGCTTCCACAACAAAATAGCACAGACTGGGTGGCTTGTGAGAAATTTATTTCTCACAGTTCTGAAGGCTGGAAGTCCAAGATCAAGATATCGGCAGACTGGGTTTCTCGGTGAGCTCCCATCCCTCGTGTCTCTTCCTCTTCTTATAAGGACACCTGTCATATCGGATTAGGGGCCCCACCCTTCTGACCTCATTTAACCTTAATTATCTCTTTAAAGACTCCATTTCCAAATACAATCACATTTGTGGGTTAGGGCTTCAACATATGAATTGGGGGATGGGAGGGGGACACAGTTCAGAGCATAACACTGGAGTTAAGTCATGTGTCTACAGAGTTTATAAACCAAGGCTGCCTTTCAGGCATGGTTGAAGGCTCCTATAGATGGAAAGCCCCAGGTGGGTCTGCTCTGCACTGAGGAACTCAGAAGTAGAGGTAATCACACAGGCTCTCAAGCCACTCATAAATCCAGGCCACATGGAAAGTCTGGGGTCTTTTGCCACAAGTCCAAATATGAGAGCTCTCCCAAGTGCACTTCTAAATACTCCTATGTGTGTGTGTGTGTGTATATATATATATATGTGTGTGTGTATATATGTATATATATGTGTTTATATATATATACACATATATATACACACACACATACATATATATCTACATTATAATACCACTCCATTAATGCGATAACAGGGAAAGGACATAATAGTTTTAATTCTTTTATTTTCATTTAATACATACTGATTGGTATATTTCATAATACGGTACATGAATGTAAAGAAGAAATACAGGAAAAAAATTCTGGTCCCTACCTTCATAAAGTCTGCAGTAGTTCATTGGGGAACACAGTCCTTCTCTAACACATCTGATTTGCAATCAGCAGCAGAAAAAAATATTAAACAATATCAAAAAATTATATTGTTTGCAAATACAAAGTACATTTTTTTCTTCATACAATAAAAGTAAACTTTTCTCCTTAACAGGCTTCCGTTTTTACAAGCCTAGAGAGAGAGCAGCAATTTTTAAATACCATTTAATTGATTTAAATGGCATACCACCTGGATTTCACAGCTTTTCCACTTTTGCTTATTCCCGAGGGGTGCCTTAAACCTAGTTGTGAGGTACAGTGACTGGACACAGGAAGGACAGTGAGGTCCTTTACAAAGCCAATCTTGTGATGCTAACAAGCCTCTTACCTGTGAGGAATACGGAGCTGCTCTCAATTTTCATTCATCTTCAGATCAATCACTGAGCCCATGAAGGTCACTGGAGGGAAGTGGTACCACCGTTGTGACCATGTTTCCCTCTAAGTAGGAAACTGAAACAAGGAAAATGTCTTTAAGATTCAAGAGTAGATCTAAAGCACCAAAAGTCCCCTAGGGCTAATAGCAAAGAGGGTAACCATGGGGAAAATTGGGGGTAATAAATTATAATGCAGTCAAATGGGGAAGCTAAAGATAATATAAATTTAATATTGAGAAAGTAAACGTAGAATTGTCAGGGAATTCCCAACTTTATGTTCCATATTAGTTCAGCAGTTTGACTAGCCTGCAGGAATGGTTTAGCAATATAGGTCACTTTACAAATGTAAATCATCCTAATTTAATTTTTCTGAGCTGGATTCCTTTTAACTGACCCCATTCCAAACCACTGGATACATGCTGATGTCACAGTAGTCTTCCAAAAGAGGGTGTCCAATCACACTACTTCAGAGCTGCCTCTAACACATATAGCATCCTTAAGCAAATTAGAAAAATGGAACCCTCTCCTCAAGTTGAAAGTAAAAAAAAAAAAAAAGTGTGTGTGTGTCCGTGTGTAAATTAGTGTACGAATGCGCAAGCTGAACAGCTTGCCATAGCCATACTCTCACCTGCTCACATGTCCCCCAGTACCAAGAATTCACTGGCAGTATGCATAGTAGATGCCCATGTGCACGTCTATACACACACTACAACCTCAAGGTGAGATGCTATAGCAGGTACAGAGGTTGGTAGGGTGGAAATTAGGCCACCAAGATCAGTCGATGAGAGGAACACCAAGTGCTGTCAGACTGGGTACAGTGCATGCCAGCAGATACATGAGGGCGTCTGTTGGAAGAGTCTTTCCTGCAGCCTCTGGCACTCATCTGAGAGTCTTGAATCTCCACCCCTGACCACCTGCTCTCCAATAAGTTACTACAGTGGCTCTCAAGGTGTGACAGGGGGCCTTGAAGATTCCCAGGGTGCTTTCAAGGGACCACAGGTCAAAAGTATTTTCATAATAATATTAAGGCAAGTTTTTCATTCTTAGTCATTCCATGAGTGTACGGTGGAGATTTCCAGAGGCTACACCACATGTGATGACGTCATCACTATGGAACACGTGCTCCTGTCTTATAAAAGTTTCACAGTGTTAATTTCTTATAGGGTAAATGTCAAAAGATATAACCCACACAAACAAAAGCTTTTTGGAATCCTCAATTATTTTAAGAGTGTAAAGAGATCAAAAGGTTGTGAACCAGTGAGTGAGTAGATGTCTACAGTGTGACCCGCACCCCCTAAGAAGTAGCAGCCACAGGCGGTATCATGATCACTGCCCTGTTGCTCAAAAGCTGTACTGGTTCAGGAGCAGTGAGGCAGCGTGGAACTATCCTGATTTTGGAGACAGGTCTATTTCAAACCCTAGTTTGATCAGTGATTAGCTTATGTGACCTAGTCATGTTACTTAATCTTTCTGAATATGAGGATCTGTAGGTGCAGCATTTTATATCCTTCCCATTCTCCATCTATCACTCTGAGACTCTCAACCAAAAGAAACATACCCACAAGAACGAGTAGCAAAATAAGGAACAAATACCAATTTTATCAAAGTTGGACAAGTGCTCCAAACTCCAACTCTGCTAAAAGGTGGATTGGAGAAGAAGGCGAGGCGTTCAAGCAAGATTTCCTCCCCCTGTTACCTGAACTCAAGAATGACCGGCTGTCTGAGCAGTCTCCTAGTCTGTTCACCAAGCTACCTGGAGAGCCTGCCCAGCCTGCCTTACCCACACAGGCACAGGGGACAAGCCCATGGGTGCAGAGTATAGAAAGGGAAGGTACAGAGAGGAGCAGAAAGCATTTCAGAGTCCTGTAATTCTGCCCCCTGGGGAAATGTGACCCAAGGAATATTTCAGACACTGACCATTGAGATTAGATACTTTCCCTTCAACAGGGAGCAGTGAGTAGTAGATTAGAGGTAAAAATACTAAGATAGCAACAGAAGGACCTCCTACTCCATAGAGATTATAACACCTCGCGACCTGGCACACATCAGTCACTCGAGAATGGTAATTAATAAGAGCATATGCTGGGGTTAATAGGAAAAGAGTCTGAAAAATAAGACACCTGAAACTTCTATAGCCTCTGTTTTCCACCCTTATTTATGGGAGCATAAGGGACAGTGGAAGCTAAAACGTCCCACCTTCCCCCAAAGCAGGTGTCCCTTTGCTGTGTTCCTCCAGCCCCCCTGATCATGCATTTGAAGTTCTAGGTGCTCTACCTTCATTGAGGCTTCCAATTCAGTGAAATGGCAGCTCTTTTGACTTGAAAGTTCTACTGCAAGGTCCAACACAGTGGTCACTTCATGATGCACAAAGATAATCACGACTCCCAGATTATTTGCCAAAAACAAAACAATAAAAACAGTGACTACTACCTCCTGTTATTAGCATGTCCTTAGTGTGGTAACTGAAGAGCCAGGTAAAGATGTGAGACATATAGAATCCACTTAAATACCTATGTGCCCCAGACCTGCCAGTTAAAGGAGATGAAGAAAAGAATTAAGGATAGACTCAAACCTTAAACTGGTTAACTGATTTCCATCTAGTGATAAAGCAACCTGGGTAGGAGTTATAGAATTTCATCTACCCACATCAAACAATAAGGTTGAAACATGTCACATAAGAAATAAAAAGGTCTTAACTTGGACTCCAGGCACTTAGGCTGCAAAAAAAAAAAAAAAAAAAAAATGGCATTGATGGATGTGTCTTTGGCAAGACTCAACGTGGCCATAAGGAAAACCTCCCTGAATGTCTGCAGCCCCAGATCCAAATCTCTGGACAATTAGCCTTCTCAGCTAGCTGAGAAGTAACCCCAATTTGCTCAGGATGGTGACCCTGTTCTCAGTGGGTAAGGGTTTTTTAATTCTCAGAAGATCAAGAGAGAAATAGAGATGATAAAGTAATCAAGTCCATGGTATCAATATTTTTAAATTGCTTAGAATATCTGGTACATCAAAGCAACTGACAGATTAAAATATGGAACCAAATAAAATATGTAATTGAATAATTGACGTTTAGACTTATGGTTCAAGTTAAAAGGTATAAATGGATTTGCCTATGTTTGTATACACTATTAGAATGTTTTAAAAACCTGAGAATTATAATATTTATAAATTTTATTTATTAAATTAACCAGAGCATTTTAAGTACTTTAAAGTCATTTACTTGTTACAGGCATTTAGTTCTTAAGAAGATCAAATCCATTAAAGTTTAAAATATTTAAAGGACTATAATTAATCAAGTTAATTAATAAATTCTTAAAGTGACTGGTAGCATTCACTAGATTTATAAATAGAATAATAGTAATCAGGAATTGAATGTAATAGTTCAATTTAAAATTTTTTTAGTTTATAATTTTAATATAGCAAATTCTCACTTTAAAGACAGAAGTACCTGCAAATACTCTTTTCTGTGACTGATATCAGCCCCCAATACTACTAAAATACAAATGCCATTTCTGATTCTGTGTTTCCTTTGACTCTGGGCTCTTGGCATTTCGTCTTTTGCAGAACATAAACCCTGATCCATAAAGAACCAGCTGTCTTCAGAACAAGGAAGAATCATTTACATGTCAAGTGTGAATCTATTTCCTTACCATATTTAATCTCCAAAAATGGCCTCATAAAATAATAAAAGTCTCAGTTCAAACTAGCATTTAATACTTCATTCCATTACCAAAAACCATTACTACATAATTTATTGGCCTACAGAAAGGAAACACCTTTTCTGTTTGGTTTTCAGTTCTCAGTAGATCAAGCTCTAGTTGTCTGTATCTCCATCAATATTAATCAAAATTACAGAGACTCCCTCCCTGACTATGTAATTTTCTAGAAAGATTAAAACACACGGTTGCAGAATAAATTGTAAGTATTTACAAACTGGGTTCTATTGAAGTGTGGCTGACAAAAGACAGAACCGAGAGAAAAGGAGGAAATGTGCATTATGTGGTAGAAACTGTAACATAATAAGGTGAGGGGTCAAGAGATATAATTGAGATATTACTGAAACATGAAGAATCAGAAATAGAGCTTTAGGTATATTACTTAAAGTTATAAAAGTTAACCAATAAAAGAACTAAAATTATAAGTATAAATTATATACATATATAAGGATACACACCTGTATGTTTTTGTACATGTATGTATCTAAAAACAGTAGGAAGAGGATAGGAGAAATGAAAAGTTTAAACCTTTTAAACCTATTTAAACCTTTTAAAGAAGGTTTAAGCAACCTTCTTTCAAATCAAAGAGAAATTGTATATATTATGTATAATAAACATACACTATATATTATTAATATAAATCAAAAAATATGATCTGGCACACATTACCTGGAACATCACTGTTCAATACAGTAGCCACCAGCCACATGTGGCTATTGAACATTTAAAATGTGTCTAATGCAAATTGAAATGTGCTTCAAGTATGTTACACCACAAATTTTGAAAACGATATAAAAATGTAAAATATCTCATTAATATATTATATGGTGAAATGATAACATTTTGGATATACTAGGTTAAATAAAATATATTATTAAAATAAGCTTTATATGTACACTTTGAATTTTTTAATGTGGCTACTAGATCATTTAGAATTATAGATGTGGCTCACATTACATTTCTATTAGGACGGCTTTAGAGTTTTGATATTAAACATCAGTAGAACTGAAAATACAAATAAAGGAGTTGGCCTCAGGGAAACACAAGTGAGGGAAAGAGACACATGAGGCGGAAGCCAATTGCTTTTTACCAGAAACTCTTCTATACAATTTGAATGATCTTAGGCATACATTACTTTGCAGAGAATTTGAAATGTTTAAACAAATTTAAAATGAAAGAGAGAAAATGAGGTCACAGATAACGGTTAAAAAAAAATAGAGATGGAAGAGCACAGGGTGGTGGGGAAGGAGGGAATGTAGCTGGACAATGTCCATATGCAGGATGGGATCACAAGGCCACTTTATGGGTCGGTGTGACAGCATTAGGGATCATTGTGGGCAGGTCTGTCCACAGCTTTCATGAACAAAGCATATTCACCGCTTCTTACTGAAGTTCATCCTAGTCTCCAGTCCTCACTCTTATAATGACTAGTAGGAATACCCTTCTCTCGCCCCACAGCTTGACAGCCAAAGCATCCTCAGCACTGCTGTAAAAATCATCATGTCTTTTCCAATTTCCTGATGGCTCTTGGCACCCAAAGTGATCTTGAGGTCCCAAGTCAACACGTCCCTCCTATAACCCCATTTTCTTTACCAACAGGAAATTCAGTGTTTCTAAAAGTGTTTTCCTTCACCAAGCTCTCAGTTGCAGCTAGTTAAGTGTATCTACCTCTGAGTCCATAAGATTTGGACCTTTTAATGCTTTCTCACACGGTAAACACAGTATCCCAGTGCCTAAGATAGTAAGAAGGTCAATCCATACAGTAAACACATTCCTGCAACAAAATGCTTTCGAGGACCTGCTTGTACTGAGGTCTGTTCTAGGTACGAAGGATAGCAATGAGCAAAAAAAACATCCTCTGCACTCTTGGAACTTACGTTATAGTGGGAGAGACAAATAACAAACAAGTAAAGGAATGTACACATAATACAATGCTAAGTGATTATAAATGCTGTTTTATATTTTTATCATTGTATAAGAAAAATATGCAGATTGATGGGATAGACGGTGATGGGGTTGCACAAGGAGGTGACTATTTTAGAGAATTCCTTCTGAGCAAGTGATATTGAAGGAACCCCTTGGATAATGGAAAGGGCTCGGCTATGCAAAAATCTGGGAGAAAGGGAAAAGATGTTCCATGTAGGGAATGGCAATGGCAAAGGGCTTCAGATGGGAATGTACTCAATGGTCCAAAACAGCAAGAGGACATGAGGGGATGGACAAGAGTGAGTGAGGAGGAGAGGGAGGAAGATGAGGTACAGAGACAGCCCACCTCCTATCTTACAGGCCCTTGTGGGTCCCGGTAAAGACTTTAGATTTTATTCCAAATAGGATGAACTCTACCAGAAGATTTGGAGCAGAGAATGAATTTGCAGGACTTTTGACTTCCTAATTTTCTTGTGGAATTATAATCAATAGATCCTTCCCACTTTTCTTTCTCCACTCTTAATGATAGTAAAATGAAAGAATTAAATAAGAATTCTTTATTCACCATAAATGTGGATCACCCTGGACCAACAGATAACTGACTATTTGTAGGGTGGTGTCACTCTCCACAAGGCTCTATGCCATTTGCAGGGGAATTTAAGTTTCATATCTAATTTCTTGAGTTAACAAATATTTATTGAGCTCTTTCTATAGACCAGCCCTGTGCTAGGCACTTGTCTATTTCAACCTCATAACAACCCTGTGATAGTGGTAAGACTTTCCTATTCCATATTTGAAGAAACAGGCCTGGAGATTAAATGACTTGTCTAAGATTTTAAGCCAATAAATGACAGAACCTAGATTCACACCCAGCTTTCCTGAATGCAAAGCTCCACCTCACATTGTCTTTTTTTATAGCCCTCTTAACAGCCATAATGCGTTGCTCTAGCATTTTAAAAGACAAACATCAAAATGAATAATCTACTTGGAGGTAAATAATGGTAACTGCTGTCAGCTCCTGACAGTAAAATAGAGATTCAGCAAATAGAATAATTTGCTAGCAATTATGCAACTTGGTAGTGGCCAAGCTGGGATAATTATTAGATTTTCCCAAACGATCCCATTGTTAGCCAGTCCCGTCTTTGAAATTCAAAAGCAGAAAGACATAAATTAAACCTAAGAATGAATACGGATTTCAAAGTAATAAAGGTTAATTAAGCTCTAGACATGCTCCAAAAACAAAAAAAAACAAAAAACAAAAAACTGCACAGCATCTGCAAAAATGAGAATATTCAAAGAATGCTTCCGAAGTAGAGATGTGGAGGAGCATATTATGAAGTAGAGGCAGCAACTGAGTGGGTGGATGGACGTGGATGAGCAGTAAGCCTGGTACCATCCCAGGCTAGCACATTGATTCTATTGAGTAATTAAGGTTCCTACAGATTAGTCATTACAAACTGTTTACCAGGAGAAACTGTACTTTAAATTGAAAGTGTATTTATCTTGTGCTTTGCCTGTGATTCCTCAATAAGATTTGTGTCATATCGATGGGGATACATCAATTCTGAAAAAAGCTGGTGAAAAAAATGTACGATATTTTTATTAAGACTTATAAAAATAATATATCGTATATGGCTGTTCACACCCCTCCGTTCAAGCAATGTCACTGCAGTAAATGGAGGAGAAAATTCTATTACAGCAGTACATGCTTTACTGCACTAATATTTTCCTTTCGATTTTAAGCTATACTGGAAAACAAACTGGACCCCTCAGGAATCATTTGTTTTAGCATTTGAAAAGAGGACTGATTTTTTTTTTTAACATCTTTATTGGAGTATAATTGCTTTACAATGGTGTGTTAGTTTCTGCTGTATAACAATGTGAATCAGCTATGCATATACATATATCCCCATTTCTCCTCCCTCTTGCGTCTCCCTCCCACCCTCCCTATCCCACCCCTCTAGGTGGTCACAAAGCACCGAGCTGATCTCCCTGAAAAGCACTAATTTTTAACACTGGAGCACATAATCAACTTGTAGAAACATTCAAATCAAAATGATCTCTGAAAGGCAATTTGTCGGTATTTCATTTGTCCAACCTCTGAATATTAAATTGTTTAAGTTTTTTCCCAATCTTCTATCTCACATATAAAGTCATTTCCTTTAGAATTATGTCATCATTTTAAAATTGCCAACTTACCATGTTTTTTATTTCCTATTCCAGTTACAAAATTAAAATACCTATGTAATAAGGTAAAGAATTAAGGAGCATTTAAAAATTTTAATTGCATAATTAAAATGATAATGGCTTTGATGTAAAAAATAATTATGGAATTAAGAACTGAACTAAATGACTCAGAGATTAAGACTCCTTGTACCTTTTGATATTGTCATCCCCAACACACAGCTTTTCCCAGAAAGTTAAAGAGAATGTGGAAGACTGCACAGTGGGTTTTACGACCAGGCCTACAAATAGCCAAATAGCACACATTACTCTCAACCATATTTCACTGAACAAAACCCAGGTACTAAAAAAAAAAAAAAAAAAAACAAACCCAGGTACTTGGCCCCAAACCAGGTAATATCTAGTAAGTCTCTAATACAAAGAAAAAAGTTAAAGTTAAATTATACAATGGTAAGGTACTCAGATTTCCTTCTATAACTTCTAAAAGTAGTTCAAAGTGTTATCCCAGAATTCATTTAAATGTATACTTTTTTTTTAGTCTTATGAAGAAAATTCATGAGCAGTTGGCACCACCCCAAAAAAACCCTTTACTGCTGGTATTCTGAAATATAAGCAAAACTCTGAATCTATGGCTCACTCATCTCAGGAAGCAGTTTTTTAAAAGCTGATGAAGATAAAGTCCTGGATACATCAAACTTGTCTAGTACCAACTCAAGCCCAACCTCCAACAGTGAACTGCCACCTCACTCTCAACTCCGATTCTATGGTTAAATTTAGAGAATAGCACTTCATATGTCCAACTATGCTGCTGAGTTCTAGGTCAATAGGAACATTCTAGAAAAAAACTGAAATATATGCTGACTCTATGATGTCTTTTGATACACTTAGCAGAAAGGAAGAAAAGTACCAGACGGAGGTACAAAGACCAACAGGACTGTGAATGGTGGGCACAAAACAGCCCTGAATTTCTACCCTTGGGCCTACTTTCAGATTCTGAATCAATTCAATGCCTGTGCCCAGATTAGTAACAGTGCTTTGTGGAGAATGGAAATAGGTAGCTAATTACAACTTTTATAACAAAATGTGCAATGCCATAATGGATGCTGCCTCTTCAAGTAATGAGTCCCCCATCACTAGAAGGATTCCAACAGTGAGAGTATGACTGTCTGATGGAATGCCATAAAGGCTTCATCACTGAGTATAAAGCCTAAATGATACCAACCAAGGCTCAGATCTCAAGATTTCATGCACTTAAACCCCTATGCTATTAAAAAAAAAAAAAGTGATTAGGTACCAAGCCACACCTCCAGTTCTGTGTCATCAGTGTCCTTGATTCAACAATTATGTATGAAAGAAAAAAAAAATTGATCTTAAACTACAACCTAATTCAGTGTTTTGTTTCTCTTTCTTCACATAGTTTTACTAGCCACCACTTTCTTATAATAAACAAATCCAAAGTATTCCATTTAAGTCATTTTTAACTCAAAATAACATTCAGTTTTGCCACCCAAGGGGTATCAAAGGTCATTTATACAGAGAAATAGATATAGAAAATGAAAGTACATGACAGACCTAGAGTCTGTTATACAGAGTGAAGTAAGTCAGAAAGAGAAAAACAAATATTGTATATTAACGTATATATGCGGAATCTAGAAAAATGGTACAGATGTACATATTTGCAGGGCAGGAATAGAAACACAGACGTAGAGAAGGGACATGTGGACACAGCAGGGAAGGGGAGAGTGGGATGAACTGGCAGATTAGGTTTGACATAAATACACTACCATGTGTAAAATAGATAGCTCGTGGGAACCTGCTGTGTAGCACAGGGAGCTCAGCTCGGTGCTCTGTGATGACCTAGATGAGGTGATGGCAGGGTTGGGGGGGGTGGGTGGGGAGGTCCAAGAGGGAGGGGATATATGTATACATATAGCAGATTCACTTCATTGTACAGCAGAAACTAACACAACATTGTAAAGCAATTATACTCCAATTTAAAAAAAAAGAGAGAAAATGAAAGTACAAGTATAGTAAACCATACTTCCAGAGGTATGCTTTTCAAAACTTATGCTTAAAGATCCAAGATTACTGATTTTTTTAAAATCTGGGTATACAGTTATACCATAATTATATGGTATACATACATATGTAAGTACCCAGAGTACCACAGATTAAATCAGCAGGTTTTTAATGGTTAAACCAAGTTAAAACTAGAAATGAGGGCTTCCCTGGTGGCGCAGTGGTTGAGAATCCGCCTGCCGATGCAGGGTACACGGGTTCGTGCCCCAGTCCGGGAAGATCCCTCATGCCGCGGGGCGGCTGGGCCCGTGAGCCACGGCCGCTGAGCCTGCGCGTCCGGAGCCTGTGCTCCGCGACGGGAGAGGCCACAGCAGTGAGAGGCCCGCGTACCGCAAAAAAAAAAAACTAGAAATGATAGAAAACCTTGATCTCAAATAAAAAGACCAACAAGCTCAAAAGCCTAGGGACTAGTTCTTGTTGGCATCATTGGAATTAATAATTCCAAGAGGGAAAAATACAGCCATGACAGTAAATTAAACTTGGTGTTTCTTGCTGACTAAACTCTGCATGTTGCTGTTAAAAATGCTTGTTTCTTATCTAGCAAAACATCTGCTTTTTGATGCTAAAAGCGGGATCCTGAGGGAAGTAGTGATCTTTCCCAAGGCAACTTGATTAATAATAGGCTTCCAAATTTTAACTAAAAGACATTTTGATGAAGCCAGCAGTACTGAATAATTGTTTCCACAAATAATCTTGACATATATTTCCTTTCTCTCCAGGATTTTAGACGGTGGGACTCTGAGATGCACTGTTTATCTGCTGCACAGCTTTTGCTCCTATAGTTAACCCACAAGTCAGTGGTGCTCAATGACTACCACACACCTAGGCCGTGTGCTGCACAACATCTTTCACTCACTGGTTTCTAGAGGAGAAATCATCTGAATGTGGAGAAATAATAAACAAACAGACATTTAAAACAAGGACCAAAATGTTATTCCCAGGAGTTAATTTTATTGCAATAAAGTGAAAATGCAAGAATAAAACTGTATTCTCAAATACACAGAGGTGGGCAATTGAGAGCTGCACAGGATATAAAAATTATTGTTGATAGTGAATAAGCTTTATGCAAGGTGAGGAGAAGATATAAAGGACAAAGCAAGGCTTTTAAAAATAAGGTAGAGCTGATGGTGGCTTGAATACATAAAATAAGCCCTTAGAACACATCAAAGGAGGTAACAACAGAAAAGAGAGATACAGAGGAGAAAAGGAAATGGGGGTTGGGAGGGGAGGAGATAGAAAGTCTGTGGAATTAGGAATTACAAGACCTGAATTCACATCCCTGACCCCTCCTGGCCATGTGATCTTGAGCAATTATCATCACCATCATCATTATCATTGTCATAACAAGCTATAATTTATAGAGAACTTAAAACAAACTCAGCCCTTTACACAGATTATAGATTATCTCCTTTAATCCTCACTGCAACTTTATAAGCAAGATCCTATTATCTCCACTTTATAGACAGAGAAACAGATTCAGAAAACTTGAATAATCATCCCGAGGCTTTACAATTAGTAGATATCAGAACCAGGGGTTTTCCCTGGCTTGAAAGCCTATGTATAATTTGAAAGCATCTACCCTTTCCACAATGGTGGGACACCTCCTCCTAAATGTAACCTCTCAGAACCTCAGTCTCTTCATCTAGAAAGGGATTATTATCATTCCTTCTATAGCCACATGACGATGCGTATCTGTTGTCTTTTGCCACAGTAACCTAATCTGTTATTTCTCCTGGGTCCATGAGGAGGCTAGGCAGTCTGCTGATCTTGGCTGGACTAGATGGGACAGTTTTAATGGTCTGAGCATGTGCCTGGTGGTCAGCTGGTTGTTGGTGATCTAGCATGGCATCACTGGGATAACTAGCTCTGCTCCCTGTGGCCTCTCATCTCTAATAGGCAAGTCCAGGTTTGTTCTCATTACGGAGACAGAGAAAGCATACAAGTCCTCTTGCATCCTAGGGTCAGCACTGACACTAAATCACTTACACCATATTCTGTTAGCTAAGTAAATCACAAGACCAGCTTAGATTCAAGGGTTGGGGAAACAGACTCCAAAATCACACTTCAAAGGGCATGTATACATGGAAGAGTGAAGAAATAGGGCCATTTTGCAATCACTCTATCATAGGATATATGTAAATATGCTTTATAAACTACAAACTGCCACACCACTGGCTCCCTATCTAAAACCCACTCTTCTTGAAAAGCACCAGCCACTGCCACCAATCCAAGGACAACTTGTTTTCATAGCTGTCATCTCTTCCAGCTGAGCTTGTGGAAAAGAGCTAGACAAAACCATATAAGGAGAATTAGTGTATCAAGTTTTTCTTATGGTCTCTAAATTCACATAAGATTTTTCCCTATGCCCTTACCCCAAGACTCCATCCACACTTACATTCTATTAAATTGGAAATTTTTCCAGAATTAAAAATCAAGGAAGATAATTTCCAAGCTTGGTGTTATTTATTCTTGGCCTTTCTGAAATTGTACATTCCATCAATTTTGTTATTGGAGTACCATGCTTTCTTCCTAAGGTAAAATCCCAAATGTTAAATCCCAAATTCATAGTTAAAATGCTTTAAAACCACACTCTATGGGTCCCTAAGAGTCATAGTCTGGGAGGGCATCAAACCAGCAGTGGGATTCTTATTAAGCCATGAAATTTACTGTGATTTGGACGGAAAGCTGCTGTAACCAGAAACTCCAAAGATTATCTCTTTTCTGTCTCAGAAATATTTTTATATATTTTTAAGTCCCCCATGAACCACAATCAGATGAGCCTGCAAAAGGATATCCCCACCTGATCATGTATGTTGAAACTGAGCAGGACCCTATGGTCCTTTCCCCCATGTCCTCCGCCTGCCTTCTGTCTATGGAAAAACTTTAGCCAAAGAATAAGTTTAATCAGAGGAGTGAGAAAATGTAGAAACAAAGGAAAATGGTCAAAGGAGACCAAATAATAATATAGTCATTAAGCATAGTCAAGGACCTTTAGTTCCTTCTCAAGTATAGATAATATTCTGAGCCATAACCTGTGAGCTGTTTTGTAGATACTGAAACCCTCACCAGAGAGAAGAAGTTAACTACATGATGACCAGACTGTAGCCATGACATAAGCTGCCACAATTATGAGAATTGGCCTCAAAGAAATGGGAACAAACCAGCCCTGGAACTGAAGATTTAACTGTACTTAAAACCATCAAGATGACGCTGGTCAGACCACCAATGACCAACTTCAAGATGACTGTCAGAGCTGACTGTGCTGTTTCTACACGTAGCCCCCTCCCTCCACCTATAAAAGCTCTTGCCCACTGATCGTCAGTGGTGGGGAGTCGCCCTTTGGACAGAAGTCCGCCCTCCCCTCTGGTTGCTGGCATCCAAAATAAAGCAAACTTTCCTTTCCACCAATCTTGCCTCTTTATTGGCTTTTGAGCGGCAAACTGCCAGACCCCACTTTCGGTTACATTGTAACCTCTCTGGGCCAGTGATTCTCAACCCTGACCCGCTGTACATTCAAATCACCTGGGGAGCTTTTTAAAAATCCCCATGCCCGAGTCACACCCCAGAACAATCAAATCAGAAGCACTAGGGAACAGACAGCATTTTCTTCAAACTCCCCAAATGATTCCAATGTATCCCCAAGGTTGGGAACCACCACATGGGGCCCTTACCTTCTGTGCCTATGAATGGAAGGCATTGCGCTAGATTCTAATTTGTACTAGGATTGCAATTCTATTTCTCTCTTTGAATTGTTAGCAAAATAGCTTGGCTATTTCTGATTAAACCATTTTGAAACAGTATGGAGTAGGAAGAGGTTTTGGAGTCCAAGCTGCAGTTAAATCCTTGGTCAGTTCCTTATTAGGTACACGACTTGGAGCTACTTATTTAACCTCCTTAAGCTTCTCTGAGCCTTGATTTCCTCCTAAGGCAAATGCTATAATAATTCCTACCAGTAAGGTGTTTAAAGATTAAGTGAGATTAAGTATATAAAAAGCCCCCATAGTAGACAATCAATAAATATTCATTTCTTTTCCCCTTTGCCTAAGGATTCTTGAACAAGCTGCTCCGGACAAGCTCACCACAAAAGCGAAGAACTAAAAATGACTGCGGAGCAAGGCAATAACACCATTACAGCTACACAGCAGCAAAATCATCTCTGGAGAGTAGAATTGTTTTCTTTGCTAATCATAAGTCTCCTGGACAGGTCTGCAAATATACTTCTGCACAAAGGAGTATTGTTAAATTTCTGTCGTTTTTTTTAAGAAGCCTGGTGCCACAAAGCAAATGAACCCCCCACACACACTTTTTTTTTTCTTTTTGGTCTCTGCATTGGTAACAAATAAGAGATGCATTTAGATTTTCCCAAAATGTATTTTTAAATGATGAAACCTATTTTCTTGGTTCTGACTCATTTCCCAATGACAGAAAATCTTTATAAATTAAGACTGAACAGGAGCAAAGCAGGAATTGTAAGAATATTATTTATCGATGATATGTCACCAAATGTCATATATTTAAAGTCATTTCAAAATGATCAACCTCTGTGGAAATCTGTCCACCCTCGGCAGCCCCTCACCATGCAATTTAGGACAGGTCATGGCTGCCCCCATCCTCGACCTGGTTCAGATAAACTGCCCTAAATTCTAGCATGGCACCCCATAGTGGTGATTAATTATGTGTTGACACTCACTGCTTTCCTTGTCTTCATTTTGTTTCTAATTAAAATCAAAAGATTTTTTTTAATAATATGCTTAATTTCCATGGAACAGGGAATACCTAGCCAATATTTAAGCCAGTGCAAAATAGGATTGTTTTGATCACAAATGCTGAGTTGTTAGTGAATGTTGTATTTCTCCTTGATCTTCTATCTCAGTGAAATTGGGTGCTTATCACCACTTAAATCTTACATATCTATTTGTTTATATATTTACTGAATGTCTCTGCCTTCTAGGTCATAGGTCTACAAACTGGTCCATGGGCCAAATCAGACCCATCGTCTGTTTTTGTAAATAAGGGGTTATTTAAATAGCCACACCCATTCATTTGCATATTGCCTGAGGCTGCTTTCCCATTACAAAGGCAGAGTTGAGTAGTTGTGACAAGACACTGGTCTGAAAAGCCAAAAATATTTACTATCTGGCCTTTTACAGAAAAAAGTTTGCCAAGCCCTGTTCTAGACTCTAGGCTTCCTAAGAACAGGGATTTTGCTATAAATTCAGTGACCTGCACAAAGTAAGTGTTCAATGAACATTCACTGCGTAAATAAATCATGTTAAATAAGTTTATCATCTCAGCCACAAAGCTACTTTTCAGGTGCAGGTCTTCAGAAAGAGAAAAAGCAGATGTGCCTTACTTACAGATTTAAAAACCTGGAGAGATTCTAAAGATGAACAAATCCCTAATTTTTCAGCTGAGGAAACTGAGGCCCAGAAAGCTGACATGAGTCTCCCAAAGTCAGTCCAAGGAGAGGCAAGAACTACTCCAGCAGCACATTTGTTTTCCCTTTAATTAATAAGGTACTCTGTGAAGTCAGCCTGTTCCCAGGAGGGCCAAGGGTTTGAACACAACATGCATGCAATAATAATTACACTTGTTTGGAACTTTCAATTCTGACTTATTCCCTGAAGTTCTTTAAATGCTCACCGCCCCAACACATTTTCATAAATTTGGTTTGGGAACGATATGCATGCACTAAAGAACCCGAAGTATAGCTTTACAACAAACTTTGTTCATTAAACTGATGCCCAGAGAAAGTTCCAGTGCCCACTGAGTGATTACGCCATCCACCACCTATCTGTTTGGACAAAAAGTCATCCAGATCTGATATCCCAAAGTACTGGTTTGAATATTTTAAGGCATCCACCTACTCCCTGAAGTGCAAGGGAAAGAATAATTTAATTCTGCCAAGTCACGCTAAAAAGTAGACAAGGATTGCCCAGCACAGCTCAATTTCTCTGTCTCTTGCCAGTACTGGCTGAGAAAGAAATGCTGGGTGGTTTCGTGTCTCCAATGCACTAAAGCAATTTTTCTTATATCATCATTTATTTTTTCCTCCCAAAGTTCTTTATAATTCAGTCCCATAAAGGAAGGATCAGAGACAGAAATAAATCAGGGAACAGAAACACGTTAGGTCTGCAAGGCCTGGAACCCACAGTCCAGCTCATTTCACTTATTTGGCAACCATTAGTTAGACCCCTAGTCTGCCAGACACTGTGCGGGGAAACAAAAAGGCATTAGACACAGTCCCTGAAAGAGGGACATTTCATATGGGAGACAGACAAGGAGATGATTACAGCACCATGAGGTGGGTCTTGTGAGTTGATGAGGTAAGCCCAGGATGCAGTGGAGGACACTGAGGGATACCAAGGCAAGACTATCCCAAGGTCAAGTTAAGAGTTAGCCAGATGCAAAGGGAGGGAGGGGAGGGGGGACATACTCCATGAACATGAAGTTATATGCTCAAAGACAAGGAAGTAAGAGAGAACAGGACATATTTGAGTGGAAACAATCTAGTATATCTGGAGCCTCAAATAGGAAGCAAGCCTGGAACAGAAGGCTTGGACCTTTAAACTTCAACAATGTACACCCTACAAAAAGCATCCACTCTAAGCCCAGTCTTTCCTGGGTACTGGGCTAGACACCAAGTCATGTCTTTAAGGGAAAAAAGGTATTCTCAAGGTTACTCTTCTGTAGAGCAGGGAACTCAGTGGCCTTCCATTTTTAGTCTTCCATCCAATCTTATTCCAATAACCTAAACAGAAATCGTCTGCTCTTGGTTTGAACACTTCCAGTGACATGGAACTTATTGCCTCAGAAAGCAGCTTATAAGAAAGTATTTTTATGTCCAGTTAGAAACTGCCAATTAGTAACTTCTTCCTGACTTCAGTAAGAAAGTGGCCAACAACTTTTCCCTGAAGAACATCTCAAATCACAGTAAACAGAGCCCAAAGGTTTATTTTTTTATTTTTTGGTTGCGTTGGGTCTTAGTGGCTGTGCGCAAGCTTTTCTCTAGTTGCGGCGAGCGGGGGTTACTCTTCGTTGTGATGCGTGGGCTTCTCATTGTGGGGGCTTCTCATTGCAGTGGCTTCTCTTGTTGCGGAGCATGGGCTCTGTACTTGTAGCTCACGGGGTGGGCTTCTCATTGTGGGGGCTTCTCATTGCAGTGGCTTCTCTTGTTGCGGAGCATGGGCTCTAGGCATGCAGGCTTCAGTACTTGCAGCACGCGGGCTCAGTAGTTGCAGCACACGGGCCCGCCCTAGAGCGCACTGGCTTTAGTAGTTGTGGTGCATGGGCTCAGTAGTTGTGGCTCACGGGCTCTAGAGTGCAGGCTCAGTAGCTGTGGCACATGGGTGGTTTGAACACTTCCAGTGACATGGAACTTATTGCCTCAGAAAGCAGCTTATAAGAAAGTATTTTTATGTCCAGTTAGAAACTGCCAATTAGTAACTTCTTCCTGACTTCAGTAAGAAAGTGGCCAACAACTTTTCCCTGAAGAACATCTCAAATCACAGTAAACAGAGCCCAAAGGTTTATTTTTTTATTTTTTGGTTGCGTTGGGTCTTAGTGGCTGTGCGCAAGCTTTTCTCTAGTTGCGGCGAGCGGGGGTTACTCTTCGTTGTGATGCGTGGGCTTCTCATTGTGGGGGCTTCTCATTGCAGTGGCTTCTCTTGTTGCGGAGCATGGGCTCTAGGCATGCAGGCTTCAGTACTTGCAGCACGCGGGCTCAGTAGTTGCAGCACACGGGCCCGCCCTAGAGCGCACTGGCTTTAGTAGTTGTGGTGCATGGGCTCAGTAGTTGTGGCTCACGGGCTCTAGAGTGCAGGCTCAGTAGCTGTGGCACATGGGCTTAGTTGCTCTGTGGCATGTGGGATCTTCCCGGACCAGGGATCAAACCCTCAGGCGGATTCTTAACCACTGTGCCACCAAGGAAGTCCTAGCCCAAAGGTTTAGAACTTTATACGGTCTTAACTAGATTAACAGAGTGTTTAATATCCCACCCCCCACATTCGAAGGTGCAGTTTATTTCTATCTCCCCAAGAACCCCAGGCCATGCCAGCACCAGAGTTCTTCTGAATCAGGGCACATCTCCAAGGGGGATTGAGCATCTGAACCCTGAACACCTAGACCCAAGGAACAAAGAAGGCCAGGGAAACAAAAACAAAAAGAAACAAACAAAAAAAGACCCTGAACCAAGCAAAATACAGAAGCCAAAGCACATAGCTCCATGATTAGGAGCTAAAGAGAGAAAGCTGGAATCAGGCAGACAAGTCCTGGAGGAAGCACAGTCATGTTGCAGTGGTTCAGCTTCAGGACTCAGATTCACAGGGTATTAAGAGAAGCCTGTACAATACGACGGAGACAACCATAAAGGTACTTTAACTTATGTATAAGAAGGGAATAGGTGCAATCCCAGAGTCAGAAAATATGTTAGTTTCAGGGAGAAGGCAGAATTACTCAAATCCTATTTTGCTTTCCTCTTTGCTGCTGAGAAAATGATGCCAACTCTGCAGAGCGGAATACCCATCGTCAATGAAGACAGAAAGCCAGGGATGGATGAGAAGACAGTAAAATCCCACAAGTACGTCTTTACATTTATGCAAGGCCCCGACCCAGATTAATTGATTCCAAGACACTGAAAGAACTGCAGGTGTTCTCAGAGCCCCAGAGCTGCAAATCTGTGCAAAATCATGGACAAGGAGAGCCAAAGACTAAAGCTAAACTAATACCATCTAAGTTACCAAAAAGAGAAATAGCTGGATTCTGTGAAAATGTGAAATCATAGACAGAGAGGCCATAGTACTAATAAATAAACAGGAGAAGCTTAGAACTAAGTAGTCAGGGAGAAAGGGGCAAGGAGCCATGACTAAACATACAATAAGCAATTAAGAGTGAGAGAGGAAAATGCAGAACTGATGACTGCAAACTGTGCTCACCGTGCCAGGCGCTGTTCCAAGCACTTAATCCTCAGTCCGACCCTAAAAGGTAGATGTTATTACTACCCCACTTCACAGATGGGAAAACTAAGACACATACTTTAGGCAACTTGCAAAAATTGCATAGCTAGTAACTGACAGAACCAGGATTTGAACCATCATCAGTGCTGTCTCCCTGAGGAATTCAGAGGTTGGTATGGAGGTGACCTTTGAGGAGGAAGCAGAAATTGGACAAAGTTGAGGGATTAATATAAACTGGAGGGTGAGATTGAGGTGGGAATTGGTGAGGCATATGGGGACCAGGAAGAGGATCCTCACAGAGCACTCTCAGGTGCTTTAGCCTTTCATGCAAGCCTTGCAAATTTTCTCCCTGCTCCCAAGATCTCCCTTCGTATCTTATTAAAGGCACTTTTGGTTGCAAGTAATATAAATCTCTTCAAATATGCACATGAAAAAAAGAAAATGCTTGGAAAGGGGAACTTTAGTGGGGAAATCCAAGGTCAGCAAGAGCAGTTGAGCCTCACAAGGGCCTTGAACCCAATATTCTATGTCAACAGATGAAGCCACAGTGAATTTTCAGTTGGCGTTGCCAATGTAACCAGTTACCTACAAGAGGGTGAGACCTAGGAAAGCTCCAGTTAATGTGTGTATGTCTTGTCTCCCCATATAGACAAGTATCTTCTAACTTCAACCATGAAACACAGTAAAAAATACATTTTGCATCAAGACCTAGTCTACACACATACACAATCATAAGCAGCATATTATCCCCCAGGATAATACATACAGGCCAGGACCCCTACCCAGAACACTTGTTGGCTGACTGGTTGGTATGTGGATTGGTGGCTATACTGATCTGCCCTCAGATCACCAAACCCAGCCCCGAAAGCTTAGACACCACACTGGATAGATGGGGCAGAGAAATGGAGAAATGAACAAATGCGTTTCAATTTTGTAAACTCAGTCTCATTTTGACTGACTCAGCCTTCCTGGTTTTCTCCCCCTCCCGGGCCCTCTCCAAGATGGTATCTGTGTACAGGGAGCACACGTGGCCTTGTGGCACTGGAGGTTGGGAGGGGGACCAAAGAAGCCCTCCCCCTCCACGACCACCTCGTGCTAGCTCTTGGGCACGTACTGGCCTGGAGCCACATGAAGTATGGTGGGTCAGGCCCACAATCCCACCCCACTCCCCGTCATTCCACTGGCTTTCACTGCTGACAGTCCACAGCAGATATAATTCACACACTATGCTCTCTTGGTCTGGTCAGGCCCAGGATCCCCGTTCTCTCTTGGCCTCACCTCAGCTCTCATCAGCCCTGAAGTGCCCCTAAAGTTTAGCAGTGATTCCTCTACAGCCCTGAGACCCCGAAGTCCTATCCTGCAGCCTCAGCAACATGGCCACCCACACCATGCCACACCCTCCCACTCCCAACCAACTTCCCAACCAGGCTCCCTAAAGAAAGAAGCCAAATTCTGCTCTATTCGGGAGCTAAGGGCAGGTCCTCACTTTCACCAAACGGCCACTCCAGCTTGCAGTGGGTACACTTCAAGGTAACCTGCCAGGGCCTTGAATGAGAGCAGCACAGAAGCCCAGCTTCCCTCTAACTACGAACTCAGTCCCCCTTCACAGCTTCAGCCAGCGAGAGGAAACCGAGCACACGTGTCTTCCTTCCCAATCCTCAATCTCCCCTCTCCTCCCCGCAGCTCCTCAGCCTGGAAGGGGCAGGTTTTCTTCCTTCCTCTTTCTCTTGGGTTAGAACATTCCCCCTGTTCTTACCCTCCTCTTCCTCTAGTTATAATAGTGAACAGAGTGGAGAGAGAGAGACCAGTTTCAGGTTCATAAAAGAACCTAAATTCAAAGGTGTTTCAAAATTATAATACTCATTTTATTTAAAACAGATGAAAATGAAGCCAGGGTGCTCAGAGCCCCACCTGCTTGCTGGGCTCTCCCTTATCTTCTCAGAGGTCCTAAGGAATGTCTAAGGAATCCTGGAGACTTACTGAAACACATTGGGGAAACCACTGATACAGTCTAGCTTAGGGGTCTCCAACGGAACTTTCTGCAATGACGGAAACTTGTTACCTCTACCGTGTCCATTATGGCAGCCACTAGTCACATGTGGCTATCAAGCACTTGAGATGTGGCTAATGCAACTGAGGAACTGAAGTTTTAATTTCATTAAATTTTAATTAATTTAAATAGCTACCCTATTGGACAGTACAGCCTAGCTCATTCATTTTACAAACAAGTAGGACCTTGAGGCCCAATATCGCTCAGCAAATTTATGGTAGAGTCAGCACGAAGACCCAGGTCCCATATCCTCGGCCCCATTCTTTCCACCGCTTCTCAGCTGTCACACCCAGGTCACTGTCTAGCACAGGTCTTCCTGGCTGTTTCCAACTTTAATGATGTGTGCTGGGGCTTTGTTACAACGTGTACCCTTGTACCATGCTTGGTTTGGATTCAGACATTTCTTTTTTTAAAGAAAGGAGTCTGACCCCTCCAGAACCTTAACTGTCGGGGGTGAAGACCTGAAGAATACTGCTATAAAAATTTCAAAATAGTGTGATCACAGCTATAATGACATCTGGGGGAGTGGCCTCCATGGATCTAGTATTTTGAGTTTCCGTAAGTGCAAGTGAACTTTTTCATCAGAAAATGTGACTTCCTGAGCTATTTTGATGACCACAGCAAAACAGCACAACCTGTTGTGAGGACATTAGGTAAGGAGACATGGGAACCAGGAAAAGGCTTTTCATTAACCAGCTGTACATCCTTCGGCAAGGCCTTTACCTGTTCTAGGCCCCAATTTCCTATTCTATAAAATGTACAATGCAATACCTCTTCCTCCCTTCTTTCAAGGATGTTATGAAGATAAACCAAAAAATATATGAACTGCTCCTTGTTCCTAGGAAGAAAAGCACTCTATAAAGTTTCAAACTTCTCATTATTAAACACAAAAGTCAAGTTTTCCTTAATGTAAGATAGTTAAAATCAAGCTTCCTGTATCACTTTATGCCAAAAATTACTATACTATTAACCGTGGGACTATACTGGTGCTCATTTAACTAGAAACTTCATGTTGGAGTCATTATTTTACTGTTATTTAAAAGTTGAACAATGGGTCAAAATGATAGAAGCCAAATTTCTTTGCTATCTCCTGTTGCAGGGAGCAACTGGAATTTAAAAGGACATATTTATAATGCATGCATATACTGTTCTACCAGCTATTAAGTTGAAAAGCTTAATGGAAGTAAGCTGGGCGTGGGATTTCAGGGAAACTCAATGGAAACAAATCATTCTTGTCATCTTTATTTTTTGCCTTGAACAGTAACAATAATAATGATGCACTCTATCCTGTTAGATCCAAAGAAAAAACCACAGAAACACAGCTTTGGGGCATCTTGGTCCCACCCTTTGGGCTACGGGCATACATGCAGGAGCTAGCAGGCTGGGGAGCAGGGTGCCATCACCATATGCAGCAGAATAATGAAATCAACTGCTTCCTCTTTCACTCTCCCACATCATTCTGCTTATGCTTCCATTACAGGACTTGCCAAACTCTGTTTCGTAAATAATTACCATTCCATGCCCCTCACAAGACAGTACGCTTCTAGAGGGCGGGGCCATGTCTTATTTGTACCTGGATCCCAAGCACATGATGGGAAATCAGGAAGTTACTGCTGCACTGGGTGATCATTGGCCCACTGGGAAAAATACGCCCCACTCCAAGTGCCCAAAAAGCATCAGTGTCACCCCAACTTTGTGCACATGGTTGATCTTGGCTTGGAAACATTTATTCCAATTTATAAATAGGCTTGGTTCCAGAGTTACAACCAAGGCTTCAACCTCACTAGTGGGGAAATACTGCATGTTAGCTAAAATGGAAAATTCCAGCCAATTTCCTCCCTGGTCATGAAATGTAGGATACTTGCATTGGGTGTTTGGTTTGTAACATCAACAAGAGCAGCACCTGCTTCCTCCAGCACCCCAGTATTCAACAGTGTCATATACCTCCATACCTGAGATTTGATCCAGAAGTATTCTGAACATTTTTATCCAGTTTGGAGTCTGGATTCATTTATAGGACCTTTCAGAACAAATTGGATACTGATTTCTCAGAAGGAAAGAAAACCTTGAGGGCTTCCCTGGTGGCACAGTGGTTGAGAATCCGCCTGCCAATGCAGGGGACACGGGTTCGAGCCCTGGTCCGGGAAGATCCCACATGCCGCGGAGCAACTGAGCCCGTGCGCCACAACTACTGAGCCTACCCTCTAGAGCCCGCGAGCCACAGCTACTGAGCCCGCGTGCCACAACTACTGCAGCCTGTGTGCCTAGAGCCCGTGCTCCGCAGCAGGAAGAGCCACCGCAATGAGAAGCCCACGCACTGCAACGAAGAGTAGCCCCCACTCGCTGCAACTAGAGAAAGCCTGCACGGAGCAACAAAGACCCAGCGCAGCCAAAAATAAATAAATAAATAGATAGATAGATTTAAAAAAAAAAAAAAAGAAAAGAAAACCTTGAGTAATGACACAAAGGGTAAATTCCAATAAAAAGCTGCCTCTTAAGCCAAAGGGGCAACCTTAATAGGGACTTTCAGGATTATATGATCCAACACCTCATTTTTTTCAACAAACTGATTGGCCAATGTCACATGGCTATGTAGCAGCTCCACAAGGACTAGAACTCAAATATCTAGTTTTCCCAAGATTTCCAAGACATGAAATCTTCCATATTCAAAGCAGAACAGCCTGGGCAAATTGTCTCTGTTTGCCTAAAACTGAGAGGTTTCCCAGGATAGAGAATTTTCAGGACAAAAACAAGGAAAGTCCCAGACAAACCAGTAGCAGTTGGTCAACCTAAGTCCAGTGCTCTCTTCCCTACATAAACCTGCCCCTGTTAATCAGTTTGATAAAATGGAGTACTGGTTCTGCCTCGAATACTTAAACCCAGGAAAAGCCCCGCGATAAGAAACAGAATTTGACAGCTGTTGCACAGCTGTGTCCCCTCTACGAGGGATAAAATTCTATCCATTAATGATAACACATAAATGATCAAAACTAGCCTCAAGATTCTCTATGAATTTTTTAAAAGAATTTTCAGGTCTTTAAATAATTAAAAGTTCAAAAAATTCAAGAGGAAGAAAATGAGAATCATGAAAATGAGCATTATGAAGCCAGTCCTCTTTAAGTACCAAACTATTATTCTATGTCCAAACTAATCAAGTTGTCGCTGCTGAGAAAAGAAGGCCATGGAAGGTGCATGAAGTTATGCTGATTAATTATCCCAAGAGTCATTACAGAATGCACCCATTACTCATGAGGCACTCCTCTGACACTGTAACTAGCCTACAATTCTTGTGATTCCAGGGAAAGCTTCAGAGCCTGTGTTTAAAACTCCTACAGCATTTCCCACAAAAGGGAGCTGAAGTTGATACTTCAGGTTCTTTTAGGGGACTTGGGATTCTGAGTGCATGATATCTCCATTCATAATAGACTTATTTTTCTTCCCTCCAGCTTCAATCAACCGTTTCACAAAATCAGGTTGTCAGGGAGATTCAGCAGGACATTTGTTGCTGGATTGGGCCAATCCTACAGCCATGAAGTCCCAGACTGACCAGTCAGACACTACATCGGGCACTTCATAAACACACAGTTTCAACCTCAAGACAATTCTTCAAGGCCAATGCCATTATCCCATTATATAAGTGAGAAGCTGAAGCTCCGAGCGCTCACCGGATCCAAGACCACAGACGTAATGAGCAAGCAGTGCCAGTTTGACTCTGGGTCTCTCTGGTACCCAACTCCAGGCCCTTTCCCTAAGGAGGTCTCCTCCCTGAGGTACCCTCACCACCAGAGAAGCTGCTCAACTCCCATGTTCTGAGAAGGCTGGGTTCATAAAGGACAGCATGTGTCACACTGTACATAGGGAGAGACAAGTCTCCTGGGAAAAGGAAAATAATTTATTAGCCCTACTAAATGGAAAGAAAATTCCACCTTAAACATATCTGCCCAAAGCCCATATGTTTGTTAAAAAATAAATAAACCAATTAAGGCATTTTTCCAATACAGCCACAGTTAACAAGCTTTGAAACACAATGATCTTATATTCGATCTGCCATATGGAAATCTCTTCTCTGATTATGGAGTGGTTAATATCCCTATACAATACAGTCCATACTCCATACAGGGACAAAATCCCTTGCTCCATTGAAGGAGATTCTCTGGATCTTCATACTTTTAGGGAAAACATAAGAAACAATAAGTTATAACTCACAAAGTGACAAGAATGGAAACCTGGAATATATGCTTTCCTGGAAAAAAAAACAAAAAAACAAAAAACCTCTTACCTTTGGCTTTCTTCCTTTTTTATTCTCTCCCTTTAAAAAATAAACCGAAAAGAAACTTCCAGTAATCTCAGCTGGAAAATTAACATTCCAGATTGCTCTCCTTCCCGAAGGATGATGATAATCTGATTTACTGCCTCCTTGCCTGGTTTAAATCAGTAAAGAACATTAAGCACAAGTTCTAGATATTTTTAAAGGACAAATTTGCTATTGTAAAGGACACTGCTGCAAGCAGCCAAAGGTTTCAATGGCCCAACTATTAATAAATCCCCTTGAGTCTTTGAAACTTTCACAGCAAGATCATCCAAATAGCAAGTTCCCAGCCCCTTGGGATTGACAACTGTGAGTTTCTAACCCCGGGTTCTTGTCCTATTAACTTTTCTTTTTGTTCATCTGGCAGGTATTTTTGCTTCGTTTGTTCCTGTAGCACTCTGGGGATGGCCCTCTATCATCATGCAGGCCTCACTCTCTGCAGTGGGTCCCCTGGTAAAGAAAGGCCTTTGGGAAAGCCAGGAAACACATCCAGAATTTCTGCAAATTCTATCATGTTGTAGAGAAAGTACATGACTATTTTTAAAAACAAGGTTTGAGAGTTACACATTTGGAGCTATCAGAATTTCTTAGAGGACTAAATTGGAATGAGGGCTCTGGAGGGAGATTTCATACACTCTGAATAATTGGAAATGCAGAGTTTTACAAAAAGATAATCTAAAAGTGATTTCTCTCCTTCTAAAAGGGGCTCATAGAAAAGCTCTTAACAGGCAATTCTCCCCAGTGCATTCCAAACACAATCCACATTCCGATGCAGTTAAAACAGGACACTTCAGGAATTTGAGTGTTCCAATGGAATAGTGTGCTTCTACAATCATCAGAAGGTTTTCAACAAGCGTGAAAGTCCCGTGTGTGTATGGGAACCCATCGGACCCAAATAACCAGGGAGAAATGAGCCTTTGTACTTCTGGGGCCAGGTGGGAGGTGTATGAGCTGCTCCTGGGCCTCTTTGTGGCACCAGCTGCTCTTCCAGCTCAAACCCCAGAGCCCTAGCCAACTAGCTCTCCTCTCGTGCTTTTCCAGCTCATCTTTAAGCTCATTCCCTAGTTTATTTGCAGCTCCCCTCAAGGTAGGCAGAGGAACAGAACAAGATAAAATCAAGGCAATCATTCCTGCTGCTTCTGAACAGCTCTGTTGAAAGACTTACTACAGGAGAGAGGCTGTAGTTACCACCACCGGCAATGAGGAGTTAGAATTATACGTGAATTTCAATTATCCATGTTAAACCTGCCTCTCTCTAGGCTGACTGCTGTCAAGTCCCCACAAAAGATAACCTGCTCCCTTCAGAGTCATGATCTCTGACACTCTCAGCCCTTCTCCTTCTGACGACTTGAGAAAACTGCTGAGTCACTGGCTTGCTTTCCTGGCAAAGAGACATTGTGGCTGCAAATTTCCTAAGTCCGACGAGTTCATTCCTTCTATCCTAGCTCAATCAAACGGTGGTTCTTCCCTCTTTCTTTGTCCAGAGAGAAAGGGCACTTTTTCTTCCAAGCACCTTATTAACTTTCCCATCACTCTTTGTCAAGAAGGAGTCAGTCTTACCCCTGGCACTAGCTCTTCTCCAAAAAATAGTCTGAGCCAAGGAAAGCAGAGAATCCTCGAGCCCTGTAGAGCCAGTATTCTTCTGTTGAGACACCGGACTAAGCGACCATCAATTACTTGCATGTCCTCCTCCCTGCAATAATAATCACCCCTTTATTCAGATCCAGCAGTTTACAATGGTCTGTCCAAGGAGTTGGTTAGGTCACCATCTACCAACATGAAAAGTAAACTGTGGTAAGACAGCCCAGAGAAATGCTGAGAGCACCAGACTGGGAGTCAGAAACTGAAACTGATGCTGGCAAAGCAATAAGGCAAAAGTTAGAACTCAAGTCTGTTTGGCCCTAAACCCTATGAACTTAACCACAATTATCCTACTTCCTATGCTAATAACATGCTAATAGTCACTGCTCATGCTGTATGCTGGGTGCTTGGTTGGGCATTGCTATATCCAACTTTTATAGTTCGGGAAACTGACTTTGGTAAAATAAGTGGTAGTACCAATATTTGAGCCAATGCTGTCTGTCTCTAAAGCCAGCGGTGGCACCATTCAAGTGTCCATTGAACAGAGGCAGGTTGGAATGAGAAAAGGGAGAAAGACCATGAACAGCACCCATGACCATGGAGGCTTGTCGGTGGCTGGGCCAGGCCAGGACTGGCTACGTTGGGAGGAGTGGAGACAACGGCAGGATCAGGTGGAGGAAGCATGGGCTGGAAATGTATCAGCGGTCCTTCTGTGCCCTGTGGTAGGGACATACCATACCCTCAAGGGGCGGGACTAGACCATACCCAACTGGAGTCAACAGCAGGAGACTATGACTGGGCAGCAGCCTGTGGCCAGGAGAAGGGTCAAAGCAAAGCCTGAGATGCAGCTCTCTGGGAGCACACAGAGCACGTGGGGTGGGGAAGAGGTTGGTGAGTCACCGGGCCTTGTCTAGACCCAGTAGCCACCAGGGAACAGCCCATAAATGTCATGGTATTTGAAGTTGGCCTCCAACAAAACTTAAACAAGTGAATCAAATTAAAAGCAGAGATTAGGGCTTCCCTGGTGGCGCAGTGGTTGAGAGTCCGCCTGCCGATGCAGGGGACACGGGTTCGTGCCCCGGTCAGGGAAGATACCACATGCCGCGGAGCGGCTAGGCCCGTGCGCCATGGCTGCTGAGCCTGCGCGTCCGGAGCCTGTGCTCCGCAACGGGAGGGGCCACAACAGTGAGAGGCCCGCGTAACACAAAAACAAAAACAAAAACAAAACAAAACAAAAGAGCAGAGATTAAAGGAAAAGAAGCGTCAAGACCCAGGGAATCTGAGTAGGAACACAAGCTAAGGAGGCTCTGGACAAGAACATAACCCCAAACTCTCCAACGGCAACCACAGCCTGAGAGAAAAGGGCTCTCTGGTCCCAGATGGTTAGCCCCAGGTGGGTTAGCCCCAGGTGGTCTCCAAGCAGGCAAGAATGCCAGGGAGTTGGGTCTAACTTAGAATCAGATGTGTTACCATTAAGCTCCCCAAAAGGGCATGCCGTTACTCAGCCATTAATTCCCAGAAAGGTCATTATCTTGGCCACAATGGAGAGGATTGAAATACCAAATTATACATGACAGGCTGCCTGGGCTGCAAATGAAAATAGTGTGGAAGGTTAATCTCAGTCCTTTTGCCAAAAATCATGTTTTTTGTGGAGATGTGTATAAAGTACTAGGATGCATGATCTAGAGGCCAGGAGACTCACACAGTTTGGGTAGAAGCCATGGAGAAAACCCGTGCTTTCTACTTCCTACTTCAGCCCTCAGATGGCATCGATCTGAGCTTCAGTCCACCCTCCATTCTATTCTCTACTCCCCTCCAACGCCCCTCACCCCCGCGCCCACCGCAATCCTCAGTCTCTCCTCCTGCTTTTGATCAGCCCTCATCGTCTGAGTGCACAGGTGTGAAAAGCAAATAGTCTAGGAGCCCACAGGTGAGGAAACCAGAAACGAGAGAGAAGGCAGTATGTGATGTCTCAAGGCAATTACCTGGAAGGCAATAAAGGGGATAAGGGTAAAGCCCAAAAGTAAAACAGTGTGGACATTGGCCCAGACACGAGCTGATGGTCACACTTCTTCAGCAGCTGGAATGGGAATTTTGAATCCTAAACCACCATTTATCTTGACCCTCTGGGTGTCTAGGGGATTGTCTGGACAGAAGGAAAAGATGCTGTCACTGCCACTGAGGAGACTGCTGTCTTATAAATCTTTATGGGCCCTTATACATTCAACAACTTGTCTTAGAACCGGGATCCAAAGTCAGGGCAAGGGAAAAGAGGACCGTCATTCCTAGGAGTGAGAGAAAGCCTCAGGGAACTCTCTCATCCCAGTGGCCCCACGCAAATGATACAAGAAAATTCAAGGAGGCTGAGAAACTATGGCACGATCTAGCACTGCTGGGATTACAGACCCCATCCCAGTCGTGGTCCCTTAGGATCACTGAAGGCCAAGTATCTGGGAAGAATAGCAATAATGCCATATTATCATCAAATCTAGGATACCACCTGTTGTAAACTGCATTCTGGCTTCAGAGATAAAATTTGAAAAAGTGGCTTATGGTGATTATAAGATGATATTGATTGTTCAATGCATCTTAACTTCAGAGATACTAAAATGGCGGCGGGAGGGGCGGGGAGAATTCCGCAAAACCACCTATGCTTGGCATTACTAAAGCTCAATAGGTTCTCATGGAATGACACTGCTATCTCCTCTAAAGTTACGTAAGACCATATTTTTTTGGCCAACGAAACGTGAGCAGAAGTGAATGTCACTTCTAAACCAATGTATATAATTACCAATGTTTCACTCTCCAGTGTTCTCCTCTCCCGATGCAGTAATCATGGAAGCACACAGTCATTGCACACGGAGAGGGTAGAATCACAAGAAGATGGAATCTTCACAAACTTGGATCTCTGAGACACTTCAATGAGAAGAGTCCCTCTGCCAAACCATCTAACCCATTTTGGACATGAACTGTGAGAAAAAAAAATTATTATTTTAAGCAACTGAAATTCTAGGAATGTTTGTTATCACAACATAACCTAAGCTCTCCTGACTGAAACACCATCTTATGTTTGAATAAGGCATTCCCTCATTTGGTCTTCATAATTACACAATAGGGCAGGCAAGACATGCACTATTCCCATTTTAAAGATGAAAGAAACTGAGGCTCAAAAAGCTTAACTGAATTGGCCAAAGTCATATAGCTAGCATGGGGTGTGGGGAGGGGGGGTAGTATTTGGGACTAGAACTCATGTCCTCTAACTAAAGAATGAGCCCACAGATAGTGTTCCTGTCTATCTCTATCCTGTCTCCAGGGTCTCCAAATCCTTACTGCAATGTTCATATGAATACACATACATACCTAACTACCTTCTTTTGGCAAATAGATTTTGAATCCCAATCTCTTTCCTTTAAGCAGCAGTAAAACATGCAAGAACCTGGCCAACAACAGAGCTTGACACTTAGAATATGCGTGAGAGCACAGGTCTGGCTGCAATGCCACAGTAATGTATTTGTAGCTGAAATGTGAGTTGATAAGTTCCAGAAAGGCAAAGAGATGAATGCTGAGATGAGCATTTTTACAATCAGTGGGTAAAGGTGAAGGAAGAGGTGGTGGGGGGAATATAAAGAAGATAGCTTCTTCATGTTTTCCATTTCACTTCAGTTTCTTGAACATATTTTTACATCCTGAGTGGAAAATTAGACCCAGTCGCTATGTTGCCAGCAATCATGGGATGACATCTAGGACATTCTAATCTCTTCCTAAAACACATTGACAGGGCTTCCCTGGTGGCGCAGTGGTTGAGAATCCACCTGCCGATGCAGGGGACGTGGGTTCGTGCCCCGGTCCGGGAGGATCCCACATGCCGCGGAGCGGCTGGGCCCGTGAGCCATGGCCGCTGAGCCTGCGCGTCCGGAGCCTGTGCTCCGCAACGGGAGAGGCCACAACAGTGAGAGGCCCGCGAACCGCCAAAAAAAAAAAAAAAAAAAAAAACCACATAGACAAGAGACAACAAGAATGGGCAGCCTCCTGGGGTTCCTCACCCCATCACTGCCACTCTGATTATACTCTGTGCTCAGAACCCCAAATTGTACAAACCAAAATGATTTCCCAGAATCAACACTGTGCTGAGAATTCAGTTACTTTGTTTCTCAGCTAAGAAAAGGAGCTCCCCTAGAGTCAAATCCTAGGGCCAAAATACAAAACAACCAGTTGGTGTCAGCAACTGGCTTCAGGGTTTGCCCTTGGTGACTAAGCAAAGCTTAATGTTTACTTTCAAGACAAGAGAGTGAACGTTATAATTTCCCCAATTATAGGGCAACTCTCAGGGCTATTTCTCTTTTCCCTCACACTCTTTCCCTCAACAGACCCTGAGCCCTGAGCACAGTACCCTCTCAGGGTAATGGTTTCATTCGTGGTCTACGCTTGGCTAAGCACCTGGTTCAGAAAATGTGTGAAGTGTCCCCAGGATAGGCATGCTGGTAGCCAGAGTTGTAAGCGTGACCTTGTCAACCCTTCTGAAATTCTAAGCAAAGAAATGCTTATAAAATAATCGCCTAAGTCCCTATTTCCCTTAATCGATGCCCCAGCAACTGTGGCTCCCTTTGGTAACTTGGTAAGCCAACCTTTCCACTGTATAAACATCAGTGTACAAAATAAAAGCTTTCTGAGTCTTATACACCTTACCTGGAATGGATCTACAGGATTTTGCTAATGCTAAGCATTTTCTTCTTAAAACGGCAAGCTTGTCTTTATTATTTTTTGGCAAAATAGTAAATCTGATCACTGTGGAGCCAGAGGAATTCTCTGGGATTATAGGAATTGGTATTCATATAGTTTTGTGCAATAAGTATCCATAAGGCATATATAAATCCTGTCTAAGATTCTGTGCCTCTTTCTTCTTATACAAAAGCACTATTTTCCCACAGTAAGCCTTTGGATATCAGTTGCTCTGTACAGCCCAAGACAGTATACAGGTACAGAACACCTGAACAATGGTTCTTAACTGCTTGAGGGTTTCTAGCCCCTTAAAAAATTGGCTGAAGGCTATGGACTCTCTCCAATAAAATGCACACAGGCACACATAAAGGCTGCTTATGATTTCAGGATGTCCACATCCCCCTAAAGCCCATCCATTTCTTCCCTGCTTTGACCCTAGTCCTATCCCTCTTTCCCAATAAAAGGGAATGTTCATGCAAGACATGCTAGCTCACCCCACCTGATGGTGTTGCCCCATTTCTCCCATGGGAGCTTGTTACCCCAGAAGAGGGTGTTCTCCTTAATTCCTCCAAATCTCAGTTCGCCCCACAAACTAGAAACTATAATATGTGCCAACCCACCTGATGCGATATTGTGGAAAACAAACAATGGAAAAGTCATAAATATACTCTGAGTTGCACATTGCATGTTTGTGCAATATTGTTGGTGAAGAGTGAGTGTGTCAGCTATAATGGGCCCCATCTATTCTGCCTCTAACCTCCTCCATCTGTGTTTGCTGAACACACCAGATCGTTGATTTGATTTTTCACTGAGGGCATCTGGGGTTCACAGTGCTTACACATGCCTTTGCAAATTAGGGTGCATGTGAGGGGAACTGCAAGGCCATTGATTCTTTAAAGACAATGTATTGGCATCTGGGGAACAGCCAAACATTGCTGCAATCCCAGGAATTGAGAGGCTTCCATAAATCACTCTGATGAGAAAGAAATGCTAAGGCAGGGATATTGCTTTCTACTACCTCAAAGAGAGAATAAATGGTTTTAAGGGTATCCTTTAGGAGTGAACTAGTTGTCCAACAACCCATTCCTCAAATTGTCATGTGTAACCAAGGACCTCAAAGATAGGATGCAGGAAAAATAAAGATGATAATGAAAATACTATCCTTCATCTGTCTTAGCCTTTTTTGCATGTTAACTGCTTTAATAGGTTAAGAGTATTTATTTGTACAAATTTATCTGTTAGGGTAGACTCACTGTTGCCACAAATACACCCAAAGATGTATAACAGTCTCACGTGCAATAGGAATCTAGTTTCTCCTGCACATAAACAGTTCAAGGCATTTCCTGTTTGGTTCCACAAAACTGTACAGGGGCCCAGACTGAGAGAGACTCTGCCAGCCTCAACACGTGGCATTCAATGTCGCCCTGGCATCCATGTCACAGCCAGGAGGGTAAAGAGCAGAGAGAATTAGGTTAGGGAGGTTTAATGGAGCTGACGTGGGAGGGAGGCATAATTCCTCTGCTCACGTTCCATTAATTAGCTACACCAAACAGCAGGTGAAACAGAGAAATATAATCTGGGAAAAAGTGAAAATGAATTTTCATAAAAATCCTTCTTCCCGGAAATAATTAAAAAGAATAATAATTTTGAAATTAATTTCTAGCCAACATTTGGGTGAATAAACTCAGCTGGTTAATTTACTCACATGTTCATTCACTTAATATGCATTTATTGACCATCTACTCTGTGCTACTCACTCTTTAGGCACTGGAATACAGCAGTTTTTAAAAAATAGCAAACTCCTCGTCAGCATAAAACTTATTTTCTAGTGTACTCAGACAGACACCAAAAAAGAAAAGTAAGTAAAATATATGAGATTTTAGTGACTAGTATTAAGAAGAATAAAGCAGAAAAGGAGACGGGGAATGTAGGTGGGAGGTAGTTTATAACTTTAGGCAGGATGTCTAGGGAAGATGTCAGCGTTTATACCATCTGAGTTTGGTTTTAAACGAACGGTTTCTCTTTTTTTTCTTTTCGGCTGCATTGGGTCTTCACTGCTGCGCATGGGTTTTCCTTAGCTGCGGCAAGGGGGGGCTACTGTTCATTGCGGTGCGCGGGCTTCTCATTGCGGTGGCTTCTCTTGTTGCGGAGCACAGGCCCTAGGCGAGCAGGCTCAGCAGCTGTGGCTCACGGGCTCTAGAGCACAGGCTCAGTAGTTGTGGCGCAGGGGCTTAGTTGTTCCCTGGCATGTGGGTCTTCCCGGACCAGGAATCAAACCCTGCATTGGCAGGCGGATTCTAAACCACTGTGCCACCAGGGAAGTCCCCAGACTTTCCTCCTTTTAAAAAAATGTATTATAAAATAATTCAGACACAAAAATGTGAAATATAAGCTCCCTAAAGCTCGCAAGAAATATCTCTGCTATGCTTGACAATGGTCATATCAGGTCCATAGTATTGGAGTCAGGCCTGGGAATTATAATTTTAAAGACATAAATGAAGCAGAAAATAATCCAAAGGAAGCAATCAGGCTGGCGAAGAAAGTTGAAACCACATTCATATTCAGTTATCCATTTATACATTCAACAACAAATGTCTTCTGAGTACTGACTATGTGCCAGGCTCTCGTCCCCTCAGAGGAATGGAAGAACAGACAATAAATAGGTCAACAAATAAATTAGAAAGCTTAGCAGTACAAGGCTGTGAAACAGGATTGAGTTTGGCAGGTTCAAGTAACAGAAAGAAGAGCAGTGCAATCCAAACACCATGATAAGAGAGAGTGGTAGGACTCAGACTGAAGGGTTTGTGGGATTGGGTGCAGACTTGCAGGCCATAATGAGGAGCTTGGATTCTCTTTCCGAAGGGTAACTGAAAGTCACTGCAGGTTTTGAGTAGGCAGTGATAGGATGAGTGTATTAGTTTCCTATGCTGCTCTAACAAAGGACCACAAACGGTAGCTTAATCAAACACAGATGGATTCTCTTACCATTCTAGAGACCAGAAGTCCAATATCTCATTCACTGGACTAAAGCACAACATCAGCAGGACTAGTACCTTCTGAAGGCTTCTAGGGGAGAGTCCATTTCTTTGCCTTTTCTAGCTCCTGGAGGCCTACTGCATTCCTTGGCTAGGGACCTTTTCCTCATATCACTCCAACCCCTTGCTTCCAGTGTGACATCTCCTATTTGCATCTGTAGTCAAATCCCCCTCTGCCTCCCCCTTATAGAGATACTTGTGATTACATCTAGGGCCCACCCATCTAGTATAATCTCCACATCTCAGGATCCTTAATTTAATCATATCCGCAAAGTCCCTTTTACCATATAGGTAACACTCATGGATTTTAGGGATTTGAACTTAGATATCTTTGAACCTAGATAACCATTATTTAGCCTGCCACAGAGCACCTGAAGAGGCTCCAGCTGAGAGCCACATTTCCCAAAATTCCTTCTTCAATTCTTGAAGATGTTACTAGGTGTTACATGCATGGAAAAGTTTTCCTGAACAACTTAGTTTGGGAAAATTGGATTAAGCAAAATTAAGCTGCTTTCCTTACTTCTCAGAGCCTCAAATGAAAGTTTCCAAAATCAAACATAGTTGCAATTTATGTAGCACTGAACCATTTGTTTCCACAGAACATTTTACAAAACTGATATTCCCTGATATAAGTTCTAAGAGATGCTGGCCTGGAAAACCCTCAAGGAGGGTAAGCTGCTTTGAGATCTTCGAAGAACTGTCATGAAAAAAAATGAAGCAGACTAGTATAAGGCCCTGGATGTGAAACCAGGAACAAATGGGGAAGTAATAAAAGGTCAGGTTTCAGCTCAGTATCATCCTTCTAAGAATCTGCTAAGATGAAATGGGCTTCTCCGAAATGTAGTAACTCTAGCATCATCAAGAGTGTTCAAGATGGTCTATAGCAGTGCTTCTCAGACTATACTATGAATATACATCATCTGGGGGTCTTGATAAAATGCAGATTCTGACTCAGTAGACCTGGAGTTGAGCTTGTGATTCTTTTTTCACAAGAGGTGATACTGATATTACTGGATGATGAAGAGAAATTCAAACATTGGTTAAGTGGTTAACCCCAGAATCGTGATGCATCCTGAGGTGTGCATTTTTGGGATTAGCAGAAGCTTACTGATGTTGAGGGTTTATCCTCAACAATGAGCATGAAACGATAAGACAGTGAAAACCATAGATGCTTTATATCGCAACATGGAAAATATAACCAAGTCAATAAGTTTTGTATAAGAGGAGAGATTTCTTTCCAAGTTTTATTAAATCTAGGAATTTCGCTTCCCACACAATACCTGAAATATAGACATGGATATAGATATAAATATGTGATTTATATATGAATCTTACTTTTGATCAATTGTGGATTTGGAAACCAGGTAAGCAATCTTCTTAGATTTGTATATGGAATAAGAATAAATCCATTCTGAATCGCAGCATAAAACTGGCCTGATTTTTTTGGGTTAGTCCAATGAAACGATTTCATTCAACACATAATTTAGCACCTACTATGTATGAGATACTTCACTGGGCACTGGAGAGCCAGCAGTGGGCAAAATAGACGTGATCTCAACCTTCATGGACCTTAACACAGGGGTGCCCAACCCCCAGTCCCCACGGTACTGGTCCATGGCCTGTTAGGAACCGGGCTGCACGGCAGGGGGTGAGCGGCGGCGAGCCAGCGAAGCTTCGTCTGTATTTACAGCCGCTCCCCATTGCTTGCATTACCGCCTGAGCTCCGCCTCCTCCCTATCCTGTCGGATCAGCAGCAGCATTAGATTCTCATAGGAGCACGAACCCTACTGTGAACCACACATGTGAGGGATCTAAGTCACATGCTCCTCATGAGAACCTAATGCCTGATGATCTGAAGTGGAGCTGAGGCGGTGATGCGAGCGCTGGGGAGTGGCTGCAAATACAGATTATCATTAGCAGAGAGATTGGACTGCACAGAGACCATAATAAATCAATTGTTTGCCGACTCATATCAAAATCCTATCCGTGAGTGGCAAGTGAAAACAAGCTCAGGGCTCCCACTGATTCTGCATTACGGTGAGTTGTATAATTAGTTCATTGTATATTACAATGTAATAATAATAGAAATAAAGAGAACAATAAATGTAATGCGCTTAAATCACCTCAAAACCATCCCTTCCAACCCCAGTCCATGGAAAAATTGCCTTCCACAAAGCCAGCTGCTGGTGCCAGAAAGGTTGGGGACTGCTGCCTTAGCAGACCCTAAATAAATAATCACCTAGCCAAACAATAAAAACTGTGATAAGTGCTATGACTGCATTTAGTGGGGAGACCTAAGAGGACATTGGAAGTACGGGAATAAAATATTAAACTGAGTCATATTAGACAGGTAGGTGTCTGAGAAGTAGCTTGGAACATCTCAATTCTATCTGCCTTCCAGAAATTTCTCCAGAAGAAATGGCAAAAAAAACCTCCTATTCTTCTTAGTGGGTGGATGTCAACAGACTGGGGAAAAAAAGCTCCAGAAAATAAAATGTAGTGCCTCTGCCTAGTAAGTCAATTCTTTCTACAACCATAAGAGAGGGGAAATAAATCTCTATTACTTTCAAAATCTTTTTAACACAAGGAGACATAAAAAAGTAATAATGATGATGAAGAACCATTTCTGCTTTAAGCACCTACTTCCTACCTAAAGGACTCAACCAGGGGGATGAAATTGGCAGTGTATAGAAGGCTTTGCTCTAATTTCTTCTTGTTATTGTCCAAAGGATATTTTCTGTGCTGCTGTTTGTGTGTACACATAATGTCTCCTAGTAAATTACTGACTACTAATATTCACTAAAAGTTTGGAAACCTACGATTGGTCCTGTCGCTTTTTGTGTAGGGAAGATGAAAAAGTGATTCCTGATTTTCTATTAGAGCATAGTACTATATATCACTATTTATTCATTCTACTATTGATGGATATGTGGGTTGTTTCTGACCTGATGCTATTAATAATAAGGTTGCAATGAACATTCTTAAACATTTTGTGCACAGTTATACACATTTCAGTTGGGTATGTATACCTAGGACTGGAATTGCTAGGTCAGAGAGTTATGCATGTATTGATATATTCTGCTTTTACAGACACTGTCAATTTTCCAACGGGGTTGCACCAATTTATACCTCCCACCAGCAGCATGTGAAAGGTCCAGTTGTTCTACATTTTTGCTAAGAATTAGTAATGGTCAGTCTTTTTCATTTTAGTCTTTCTGGCAGGTGTGTAGAAATATTGCATTATGTAGTATCTCATAAAGCTAGAGAAAAAAAAATGAATCAGTCTCATGAGTGATTTTATTTAAAAAGCTCTGTTAATTACTAATTGTTCACCCAGAGCCCGTAGGGGACTTAAACCATGAAAAAAAAAAATATGAAAGGAAAAGAAATACCCCATTATGATTTTAATTGGCATTTCCTACTTGATTAATGAGGTTGAGCAACTTTTCCTCTTTATTGGACACTGGATATCCTTTTTTGTAAAGGGCCTATTCAAGTCTTTTGTCCACTTTCTTTTGAGTTGTCTATTTTTCTTTTTATCTTCACTGATTTGTAGGAGTATTTTGTTTTATGTTAATATGAGTTATGTGTCAGTAATACATATTGCAAATATATTTTCCCACTCAATGTGTTGCTATTATATTTTCTTAATGGTTTATTTTAATGAGTAAAGAATCCTAATTTTGTAGTTAGTGCTCTCTTTTCAAGGTCATATTCATTTTCTCCTATTATATCTTGTAGAAGCTTTATTGTTTTACCGTTCACATTTAAAACTACAATCCTTTTGGAGTCTATTTTCATTTATATGATTATGGAATATTCCAAATGCATATACAATTAAAATAATAATAGTATAAATCTCAAGGTATCTTTCACCCAGCTTCAATATTGTCAGTTGATAGCCAATCTTGTTCCATTCATACCCACATTTACCTCTCTCTTACTGTGGGTTATTGTGAAGCAAATCTCAAGATACATCATTTTATCTATAAATATTTCAGTATTTATCTCTAATATACACGCACTTTTTTTCCAACAAAACTACAATCATCACAACTTAAAGTTTTTTAATCCTTACTATAATTAAATATCCAGGAAATAGTAAAATTTCCCCAGTCATCCCACAAATTTGCTGTTGTTGTTGTGGTGGTGGTGGTGGTAGTTGATTTTCTCAAATTAGGAACCAGGTAAGGTGCATGCATTTCATTTATTTGATATGCTTCTAAAATCTCTTTTACTCTATATGTTCTATTTTCCTCTCTTATTTTCCTTTAACAATGCAGTTATTGAAGACACGAGATCATTTGTGCTATGGAATTCCCTGCTTTCCAGGTTTTGCTAATTTGTTAATGTCATTTAATATGTCTCTCTATCCCCCATATTTTCTATAAACTGGTAGTTGGATACAGAAGCTCAATTAGATTTGAGTTTGATTTGAGGGGGTGTAGCAAGTTTATTTTATATGTGATGCTGTGCGCTTCCTATTATACAATATCAATAAGCACATGATGTCTGCTTGTCTGTCTTTTTGTGCTAGTAAGACTGATCAGTGGGTTTAGCTGTTTTCAATCTGATCCATCAATTATGGGTTTCCCATATATGATGGGTTTCCAATCAACTTTTCATTTAATGGTTTTAGCCATGATCATCTCTTCACCGGATTCCTTATTACATTAGGAGTTGAAAGTGGTAATATTCTAAGTCTATTATTGCTTCTCAATTTGTTACCTGGAATTATTCTTAAAGGAGAACTTTATTTTGTCAACTGTTTGGTTACCTGAATACAGTTCTTCAAGGAAGGGCAGAACAAATGCTTGCTTCTTTCCCTTTACATACCAGGTGACCAGTAAGGCTATTAATTTGTTGTTGTTGCTGTTTAATCATTATAAACTCATGGTTTTTAACATTTTATGTTTGAAACCAATCTCATCTTGGTCAGTGGAAGCCTATTCAAGGTGATTCCTGAGTTCTTTTAGCACAAACCCAGTATGTTTCATTAGCTTCCTTGCTTTACAAGTTGTTAAGTTCATACTGTATATCTCCTACCTTGAGGAGATGCTATTGGTGCCCCATCCAGATTTCTTTTATAGGGCTATGTAGCCATCCCACAGCTGCTGTGAGTGCTGGCTGTTGTTATGGACTGAATGTTTGTGTCCCCCTAAAATTCATATGTTGAAAACCTACTCCCCCCATGTAATGATATTAAGAAATGGAGCCTTTGAGAGGTAATTGAGATTAGATGAGGTCATGAAGGTGGAGCCCTCATGAATGGGATTAATGCCCTTATAAAAGGAATGAGAGAGCTTGCTTCCTCTCTCTGCTCTCTGCCATGTGAGGATACAGTCAGAAATCAGCAGTCTACAATTGGGAAGAGGATTCTCAACAGAATTCAACCATGCTGGCACTCCGATCTTGGACGTCCAGCCTCCAGAACTATGAAAACTAAATTTCTATTGTTTATAAGCCACTCAATCTATGGTACTCTGTTACGGCATCCCGTGTGGATAAGGACAACTGCTAATGACTAACAGCTGCCCTACTTCTCCTGAGAACTATACTTGGCTGATAAGAATCGCCTAGCATAGGAAATTATGTTCCCTCCCACACACACACATATAAGGCAACCCACTGCCAGCAACTGATTCAGGGGTATTAAAGGCTCGTTCTCATCTTTTGACACTGCATGTGATCTATGCTCTGAAGCTCTTGTCCCCCCACACACAAATGGATCAGACTTTACCTGAGACTTTTCAACTCTTTCCCTTCCCTATCCTGACTCACTTTCTCCCTTATAAATTTTCCTAAAGGGCACCCTTTTGATAAATCACAAGCACCAGAATCCCTTTCTCAGGCTTTGCTTCTAGAGAACCCAATATGTTATGCTGACCCTGAATTAAGGTTAATCATTTCTTCAAGAACTTGAGTTTCTTTTAACAAAAACTGGCATTTCAAGATTATAATTTGGGCTTTAGGAGGTTCCTTGAGGATATGGGCATCTAAGAACTGTAAGAACACCAAGATGAAAAAGAGATACAGAAAAAGAAGCTATCTGGATTAAAGAGAAGAGCTCAGCTATTCCACAGTTTTCCTTTTCCCCAGCATTAAATTTTTCTCACTAGATATTTTTGAATCCATAATACTTTTTGCAAAACAACTCTGAAATTTCCCTAAGGCACAGACCTGATTTCCTATGGGCTAAAAACCTGCATCTACATTGAACAGTCTTAATAAAGAATTTGTGTCAGAGTTTATGTGAATGACTTTGTGGTAAAGGGGATCTGTATTATCTCTTTAAAACAAACTATATTAAGCACTAGCCTAGGATAGGCCCTGGTGCAACTGCCTGAGGGCATTCCAGGGTTGCCCAGGTATTTTGATATTGAATCCACTTGAAGAGAAAATGCTCATTTTCCACTTGAGAAGATATCCAGCCTGTCTCACAGAATATGATTTCAATTTTCTCTCATCCTCTTTCACAGAGCTCATAAAACCATCAACTAGTGCCTAATAATTTTTACCTTTAGGGAGGTAATTCACATTCTCACAGAGGGGCCTAGTGAGAGTATTAATGTTCAAGTACAATACCAAGAAAGCTTGACTCTCACCTCAAAGTTACAGAAAATGTCCTATTACATTTTACTGGCTCATGAGTCCATCTCAGAAACAATGAATGTGACCAAGAATGTGATGACCTGTAGGAATCCATGCCTCCCCCAATGCTGGAGATTAGGGGCAGAGGTGATTCCTACCCAAAGCATATGAACTGAGATTCAGGGAGAGAGGCATTCTCCCAGAGAAAAAGTGAAATAAAACCGATTGGAGCATGGAGAATGGATGCATAGTAGCAAAGCAACAAGACAAAGCATGTTTATTCTAGGAAAATTAACAATTACAGACAAGCAAAAGACAAACATGAAGAATCCTCCTCCAACTACCTTCACTCTAAGAGCCAACCATTTTCTTAAAGCACATCCTTCTAGATACCACCCTGTCCACAGGCTTCAGTGTTGTATCTGATGGGTCTCTGCATCCAGAGCAATTCTCCACTATCTGAACTTCACCCACACAATGTACTGCTCCATCCTCCTCATCTGTTTCAACTCATGCTTCTGTCTCATTCAAGCCATGTGCACTGACAGGGAGTAAGAAGAAAAATTATCTGCTTCATCATTAAGAGCTTTTGCTAGGAAAGTCAAAACCACCATGATATGTCACCTCTCACTTACTAGGACAGCTATTATTAAGTCAAAAGATAAGGGTTGGAGAGGGTGTAGAGAAAAGGGAGCCCTTGTGCACTGTTGGTGGGAATGTAAATTGGTACAGTCATTAGAGAAAACAGTGTGGAGACTCCTCAAAAAGTGAAACAGCCATATGATCCAGCCATCTTACTTCTTGGTATATATCCAAAAGAAATGAAATCACTATCTCAAAGGGATATTTGCACTCCCATGTTCATTATAGCCAAGATATGGAAACAGTAGCCAAGATATGGAAACAACTGAAGTGTCCACTGACAGATGAATAAAGAAAATGTTGTATACAAATAAAATAGGATATTATTCAGCCTTAAAAAAAAAAAGAAGGAAATCGTGCCATTTGGGACAACATGGATGAACCTGGAGGACATTGTGTTAAGTGAAATAAGCCAGAAATAGAAAGACAAATATTGCAAATACTGTATGATCTCGCTTAGGTATAGAATTTTTTAAAAAGGAAAAAAGAAGTTGAACTCATAGTAACAGCGGGTAGAATGGAGGTTACCAGAGGCTAGAGGTGAGTGAAAAGGGGAGATATTGATCAAAGGTTACAAACTTTCAGTTACAAGATGAGTAAGTTCTGGAAACCTAATGTACAGTATGGTGACTGTAGTTAATAACAATGCATTATGCACTTGAATTTTGCTAAGAGAGTAGATCTCAACTATTCTCACTACACACATGCAAAAGAAAGGTAACTATGGGAGGTAATGGATATGTTAAGTACTTTGATTGTGATAATCATTTCATTATGTATATATTATCAAAACATAACATTGTATACCTTAAATATGTACACTTATTTGTCAAAAATCAATTAAAATATTTCAAAACTAAAATAAATCAAATTAGTGTTACTATTCTTTGACACCACTCCCCAAAAAAGAGATTTCATGCTAGAATATTTTTGTGATAATTTATTCTGGGGTTTTCAGCTTCAGAGAGACGAGGAGGAATTTCAAAAGACACAGCTGGAAAAACATGGGTTCTAAACCCAGTTTTGGCTTGAGTTGTCTGACCTCCTCTCTGAGACTGTTTCTTATTTGTAAAATAAGGGTGACTATATTTATAGACTGCAGGCTCTAGCCAGAAATAATGCCAATGATCAACTGTTAACTTTCCCCGGGCAGTTCTTCTATTAACAGACAGGAAAGGGTATCAAGCAACATAAACGTCTAGCATAAGTTCCTTGAGGGCAATGTCTAATTACTGTTAAAAGGATGCTCTCACCCCATGCACTTGGTGGGCATTCAAGAACTACTTATTGAAGGATTAGATAATGATGGTAAGTGGAACCAAAGGAAAAAGGGAAAAAGAATAATAATCCAAAAAATTACTTCTTTGAGTTCTGTATGCCAACTTCTGGCTGACAGGTGTGCCTGCCCCCTGGTGTTGGTGGGTAGACTTGGGGCTGGGACTCTGGGGCTGGCACTGCATCAGACACCCAGAGAAGCATCCTCCCCTTGGTTGTACGAGATGACTCCTCCTTCACAGACTGCTGAAAGTTGGGCAAGGCTTTGAGCTTTGACGGGCTACTGGAGAGGAAAGGGAAGACTAAATGGGGCCAGAGTAGCTGGACAGTGTGAGCGCCATAGCTCCCCATCCCCCATCCAGAGTTACAGATCTGAGCTTTGACGGGCTACTGGAGAGGAAAGGGAAGACTAAATGGGGCCAGACCTTAATTCTTACCTTGGACAGAAATGGGAGGACTGGAAATTCATGTTTCATCTCCCAGAGTAGCTGGACAGTGTGAGCGCCATAGCTCCCCATCCCCCATCCAGACTTACAGATCCAGGGGTCTTTACTGGGGCCTGTGGTAGTTTTCTGTTTCACCCAGTTTCCCTTAACCTTTCCCACCACTGACCTGGAAGTGATACAAATTAATCATTTAACAACCACAGGTCCCTAGTCTGTCCATCTTCCAGCTCACCCAGGCTCCCAAGAGACTTCAAAGCTAATCTAAGCTTGGCCTATCCCAGTTTCAGTCATTACATCTGATAAGTTGCTAAAATCTGTAGATTATTCCTCAGCAACATCTCCCATACCTACTTCCTCCCCTGCATCCAACCTCCCTGTATAAGGCCCTCATCATTTCTCCTGTAGAGTATTGCAGTCTCCCTCCCCATTACCCCTCAGACATACTAGAGCCAGAATTATGTTTCTAAAGCACAGACCTGATCATTGTCACTCACCTGCTACAAAACAAACAAACAAACAAAACAAAACACTTCAATGGCTCCCAATTTTTTAACACAATAAAACCCAAACTACTCATCCAGTACTCCATCTCAACCTAACTGGAAGCCAGACTTCTTTTCCAATACGCTTCCAGAGAGCCTGTTCCTGGAAAGCCATCCTAATAAGGTTACCCCACCATACCCTGTGCTCTCCAGACTCCAGGTGCTTGCTTTTGCTTTCCCCTCCACCAGAAAGTCCCTCCACCTCCCCATCACTCATTCTATCCACCCATCCCACCTTCTCCAAAGCATCCAGATTTCTCCTTAGTCAAAATTCATCTCATTCTCTTGTTTTTCTAATCATTTTGCTTTATAGCACATTTAATCATTTGCATTATATTTATATTATTTGTCTACTTACTTTCCTGCTACACCTGGGGGAAAAGGGATCATGTTATCATTATCTTGTTATACTCATCTCACCCCTTGATGGTCCTGAAAGCACGTAGGGTCAAAGGATCTAACTCCATTCCAGTTAGTTTCAAATACATTACCTCATTTAACCCTCACGATAACTCTACAAAGTATTATTATCATGTCATTCACTTTGCAGAAGAAGAAACTGAGGCACAGAGAGGTTCAACATCTAGACCAAAGACATGCAGCTGATATGGTATGTGGTAAAGTTAGCCCGTGGAGGTCATGCTTCTCCTACCATATTACACCTCTAAGCATAATGCCTTGCAGAGGACCCAGGCCCCAAAATAGGTGCAAAGTTAAATTTCTGTCCAAATACCATACACGTGGTAACAATTATTCAATTGCTACATATAGTAAGGATGAACTTTAAGTTACCTGATGGCGGCTCCATTACCTCCATTCATTGTACCAGATTTTTATTTTTGTTGTTCATATATCCTGGGCTTCAACTCAGATTTAAAATGGAGAACTAATGAGACATTCGTCTGGACAATCCCTGTAGAGAACTGGCTGCGTCTCACTTCTTTCCAAGACCTCTTCCCCCTTCCTCCCCTGACCTAGGTTGTCCAGCTCCAACAATACAGACAACCCTATGGACAAAGATATAGAGGCAGGATTAAAAGGAGCAAAGGTCTCACATAGGAGCCATGTAGGGTACCTCAATCAAGCAGATGGGTCACAGGCCCATCCAAAAAGTTCTAGGACAGAGCCTTTCATCTCCCCAGGTCCAACCATCTGCTGAACTCAAACATTACACCAGATTTTTTACAAGATGATTGGATAATAACACATTTCCCTCTTTTGTCACAATTTGCACTGAAATGATTGTGCTCTGGGCCTATGGGTGAATGAATATTCTCTGGGAATCCAACAAGCTGACTTTCTTTTGTGTGGGAAGCATTTCAATTAAACGAGAGAAACAAGCCCCATCAACTTCAAGCATCAAGAAGAATACACAATGAATGGCACTTCTGTTCTGCTGGAACATTAATTAATCAAACAGAGTTGACAAGGACAAATGGTATCACAAGGTGGAGAAGCAAGGGTCTTTGCTGTTTTCTAAATTGTCAAATCAAGTACCCATCCCTGAAGCCTGCACAGGAGCAGTACTTACAGTTTCGTTGGGTTCTAATTCCCTTCCTGATGTTGCCAGAGCAACAGACATGCAGTTTTTTGGGGGCGGTGGGGGGAGAAGGGAGGGTTCCCAGGTAAAACATTTGAAGGAAAAGCACTTTGTTGTTATTACTGCAGAGACAAGAAAGAAGAACCTTTTAACCTTGGGAACAGGATGACAATATCTTCTATTTGTGCAGCCCCTTCTTCAGTAAGAGGAGTTTGATGTTCAGTCCTTGTGAGCAAGGGCAAAACTTATCTCCATTTTACAAATTTTACAAGCAAGAAAACTGAGAAGCAGAGAAGGAAGAACTATGAGAAATACAGTATAAGGAAAGATTGGGAAAAGATGTAAATGACCTTGAATTCCAAGCTAAAGGCATTAAACTTAATATTTAATAATTACTAATAATAGTAAAAAAATAATTATTTCAATTTCTTTTTTACTACTACATGTACTATCTCATTTAATCCTTACAACAATCCTGTAAAGTTAAGAATTATACTCTTCTCCACTTTTCAGATGAGGAAACCACCACTTAGAGGAAACCACCACTTAGAGGACTTCTGTAGCACAGTCAAGATCACAGAAGTGACAGAAATCAGATCATGCAGGCCACTTAAAGCATATATGTATGAAATGGGTGAGAGCTTTTGGAACGTTTTAAGAATGAGGCGACACAATCTTTCAAAACGGTAGATCTGGCTGCTGTGTTGGAAATAGACTGCAGAGAAGCAAGGGCAGAAACAAGGAGCCCCAGGAGGCTATTACAGGAATCCATGCAAGAGATGACAGTGGATCTGAATGAAAGCAAAGGAAGTGGTGAAAAATGGTCACATTCTGGATAGATCTTAAAGATAAAGCCAACGGGTTCATACAGCTCAATATGGAAAAAACAAACAACCCAATCAAAAACTGGGCAGAAGATCTAAATAGACATTTTTCCAAAGAAGGCAAGCAGATGACCAACAGGCACATGAAAAGACACTCAACATCGCTAATCATGAGAGAAATACAAATCAAAACTACAATGAGAAGGGGACCTTCAAGATGGCGGAGGAGTAAGACGTGAAGATCACCTTCCTCCCCACAAATACATCAGAAATACATCTACATGTGGAACAGCTCCTACAGAATACCTACTGAACACTGGCAGAAGACATCAGACTTCCCAAAAGGCAAGAAACTCCCCACGCACCTGGGTAGGGCAAAAGAAAAAAGAAAAAACAGAGACAAAAGAATAGGGACAGGACCTGCTCATCTGGGAGGGAGCTGTGAAGGAGGAAAAGTTTCCACACACTAGGAAACCCCTTCACTGGTGGAGACTGCGGGTGGCAGAGGGGGAGCTTCGGAGCCACGGAGGAGAGCGCGGTAACAGGGGTACAGAGGGCAAAGCAGCCAGATTCCTGCACACAGGATAGGTGCTGACCAGCACTCACCAGCCCAAGAGGCTTGTCTGCTTACCCGCTGGGGCGGGTGGGGGCTGGGAGCTGAGGCTTGGGCTTCAGAGTTCAGATCCCAGGGATAGGACTGGCGTTGGCTGTGTGAACACAGCCTGAAGGGGGCTAGTGTGCCACAACTAGCAGGGAAGGAGTCCAGGAAAAAGTCTGGAACTGCCTAAGAGGAAAGAGACCATTGTTTCGGGGTGTGCAAAGAGAGGGGATTCAGAGCACCACCTAAATGAGTGCTAGACAGGCGCAACCCGCAGCTATCAGCATGGACAACAGAGATGGGCATGAAACGCTAAGGCTGCTGCTGCAGGTACCAAGAAGCCTGTGTGCAAGCACAGGTCACTATCCACACCTCGCCTCCCGGGAGCCTGTGCAGCCCGCCACTGCCAGGGTCCCGTGATCCAGGGCCAACTTCCCTGGGAGAACGCACCGTGTGCCTCAGGCTGTTGCAACATCATGCTGGCCTCTGCCACCGCAGGCTCACCCCGCATTCCGTACCCCACCCTCCGCCCCTACCACAGCCTGAGTGAGCCAGAGCCCCCTAATCAGCTGCTCCTTTAACCCCGTCCTGTCTGAGAGGGCAAGAGACGCCCTCAGGCTATCTACAAGCAGAAGGGGGGCCATATCCAAAGCTGAACCCCAGGACCTGTACGAACAGAGAAGAGAAAGGGAAATCTCTCCCAGCAGCCTCAGGAGCAGTGGATTAAATATCCACAATCAACTTGATGCACCCTGCATCTCTGGAAAACGTGAAGAGACAACAAATCATCCCAAAATTGAGGTGGTGAAATTTGGGAGCAACTGTAGACTTGGGGTTTGCTTTCTGCAACTACTTTGTTTCTGTGTTTATGTTTACCTTAGTTTAGTATTTAGAGTTTATTATCATTGGTAGATTTGTTTATTGATTTGATTGCTCTCTTCCTTTTTTTTTAAATATATATATATTATTTTTTACCTTTTTCTCTTTTTGTGAGTTTGTATGTGTATGCTTCTTTGTGTGATTTTGTCTGTACAACTTTGCTTTTACCATTTGTGCTAGGGTTCTGTCTGTCCATTTTTTTTTTTTAGTATAGTTTTTAGCACTTATTATAATTGGTGGATTTGTTCATTGACTTGGTTGCTCTCTTCTTTCTTTCTTTCTTTTTTTTAACACTTTATTATTTTATTTTTAATAATATTTTTTTATTTTTAATTTTAATAACGTTATTTTATTTTATTTTTTCTTTCTTCCTTCCTCCCTCCCTCCCCCCTCCCTCCTTTCTTTCTTTCTTTCTTTTTCTCTCTCTTTCTCTCTCTCTCTCTCTCTCTCTTTCTCTCTCTCTCTTT
>NC_041225.1:58861068-58862817 GCF_002837175.3 Physeter macrocephalus
GACACATATTAATCAAACTATCAAAAATTAAATTCAAAGAAAAAATATTGAAAGCAGCAAGGGAAAAGCAACAAATAACATACAAGGGAATCCCCATAAGCTTAACAGCTGATCTTTCAGCAGAAACTCTGAAAGCCAGAAGGGAGTAGCAGGACATATTTAAAGTGATGAAAGGGAAAAACCTACAACCAAGATTTCTCTACCCAGAAAGAATCTCATTCAGATTTGACGGAGAAATTAAAACCTTTACAGACAAGCAAAAGCTAAGAGAATACAGCCCCACCAAACCAGCTTTACAACAAATGCTAAAGGAATTTCTCTAGGCAGGAAACACAGAGAAGGAAAAGACCTACAATAACAAACCCAAAACAATTAAGAAAATGGTAATAGGAACATACATATCGATAACTACCTTAAATGTAAATGGATTAAATGTTCCAACCAAAAGACATAGACTGTCTGAATGGAAAGAGAAACAACACCCGTATATATGCTGTCTACAAGAGACCCACTTCAGACCCAGGGACACATACAGACTGAAAGTGAGGGGATGGAAAAGCATATTCTATGGAAATGGAAATCAACAGAAAGCAGGAGTAGCAATTCTCATATCAGACAAAATAGACTTAAAATAAAGACCATTACAAGAGACAAAGAAGGACACTACATAATGATCAAGGGATCAATCCAAGAAGAAGATATAACAATGGTAAATATGCACCCAACACAGGAGCACCTCAGTACATAAGGCAAATGCCATAAAAGGGGAAATCGACAGTAACACAATAATAGTAGGGGACTTTAACACCCCACTTTCACCAATGGACAGATCATCCAAAATGAAAATAAATAAGGAAACACAGATTTAAATGACACATTAAACAAGACGGACTTAATTGATATTTAATGGACATTAAATATGTCCATTAATTGGTGGACATTCCATCCAAAACAACAGAATACACTTTCTTCTCAAGTGTTCATGGAACATTCTCCAGGATACATCATATCTTGGGTCACAAATCAAGCCTTGGTAAATTTTAGAAAACTGAAATCATATCAAGTATCTTTAATGACCACAACGCTATGAGACTAGATATCAATTACAGGAAAAAATCTGTAAACAATACAAGTACATGGAGGCTAAAAAATACACTACTAAATAACCAAGAGCTCACTGAAGAAATCATAGAGGAAATCAAAAACCACCTAGAAACAAATGATAACGAAAACACAGTGACCCAAAACCGATGGGATGCAGAAAAAGCAGTTCTAAGAGGGAAGTTTATAGCAATACAATCCTACCTCAAGAAACATACAAGCAACTATATGCCAATAAAATGGACAACGTGGAAGAAATGGACAAATGCTTAGAAAATCAAAACCTTCCAAGAATGAACCAGGAAGAAATAGAAAATATAAACAGACCAATCACAAGCACTGAAATTGAAACTGTGAGTAAAAATCTTCCAATAAACAACAGCCCAGGATCAGATGGCTTCACAGGTGAATTCTATTAAACATTTAGAAAAGAGCTAACACCTATACTTCTCAAACTCTTCCAAAATATAGCAGAAGGAAGAACACTCCCAAACTCATTCTACGAAGCCACCATCATCCTGATACCAAAACCAGACAAAGATGTCACATAAAAAGAAAACTACAGGTCAATATCACTGATGAACATAGATGCAAAAATCCTCAACAAAATACTAGCAAACAGAATCCAACAGCAAATTAAAAGGATCA
>NC_041225.1:58863018-58889422 GCF_002837175.3 Physeter macrocephalus
GAATGCAAGGATTCTTCAATATAAGCAAATCAATCAATGTGATAAACCATATTAACAAATTGAAGGAGAAAAACCATATGATCATCTCAACAGATGCAGAAAAAGCTTTTGACAAAATTCAACACCATTTATGATAAAAACCCTCTAAAAACTATCCATAGAGGGAACTTACCTCAATATAATAAAGGCCATATATGACAAACCCACAGCCAACATCGTCCTCAATGGTGAAAAACTGAAACCATTTCCACTAAGTTCAGGAACAAGACAAGGTTGCCCACTCTCACAACTATTATTCAACATTGTTTTGAGAATCAATCAAAGAAATCAGAGCAATCAGAGAAGAAGAAGAAATAAAAGGAATCCAAATCAGAAAAGAAGATGTAAAGCTGTCGCTGTTTGCAGATGACATGATACTATACATACAGAATCCTAAAGATGCTACCAGAAAACTACTAGAGCTAATCAATGAATTTGGTAAAGTAGCAGGATACAAAATTAATGCACAGAAATCTCTTGCATTCCTATACACTAAGGGTGAAAGATCTGAAAGAGAATTTAAGGAAACACTCCCAGTTACCATTGCAACAAAAAGAATCAAATACCTAGGAATAAACCTACCTAAGGAGACAAAAGACCTGTATGCAGAAAACTATAAGACACTGATGAAAGAAATTAAAGATGATACAAACAGACGGAGAGATATTGCATGTTTTTGGATTGGAAGAATCAACATTGTGAACATGATTATACTACACAAGAATATACAATGGAGAAAAGACAGCCTCTTCAGTAAGTGGTGTTAGGAAAACTGGATAGCTACATGTAAAAGAATGAAATTAGAACAGTGCCTAACACCATACACAAAAATAAACTCAAAATGGATTAAAGACCTAAATGTAAGGCCAGACACTATAAAACTCTAAGAGGAAAACATAGGCAGAACACTCTATGACATACAGCACAGAAAGATCCTTTTTGACCCACTCCCTAGAGAAATGGATATAAAAACAAAAATAAACAAATAGGACCTAATGAAACTTAAAAGATTTTGCACAGCAAAGGAAATCATAATCAAGACCAAAAGACAACCCTCAGAATGGGAGAAAATATTTGCAAATGAAGCAACTGACTAAGGATTAATCTCCAAAATATATAAGCAGCTCATGCAGCTCAATACCAAAAAAACAAACAACCCACTCCAAAAATGGGCAGAAGACCTAAACAGACATTTCTCCAAAGAAGATATACCCCACTACTGGGCATATACCCTGAGAAAACCATAATTCAAAAAGAGTCATGTACCACAATGTTCATTGCAACTCTATTTACAAGAGCCAGGACATGGAAGCAAACTAAGTGTCCATTGACAGATGAATGGATAAAGAAGATGTGGCACATGTATACAATGGAATATTACTCAGCCATAAAAAGAAACAAAATTGTTATTTGTAGTTCGGTGGATGGACCTAGAGTCTGTCATACAGAGTGAGGTAAGTCAGAAAGATAAAAACAAATACCGTATGCTACCACAAATATATGGAATCTAAGAAAAAAAAAGGTTCTGAAGAACCTAGGGGCAGGACAGGAATAAAGACACAGACGTAGAGAATGGACTTGAGGACACAGGGAGGGGGAAGGGTAAGCTGGGACGAAGTGAGAGAGTGGCACGGACATATATACACTATCAATCGTAAAATAGATAGCTAGTGGGAAGCAGCCGCATAGCACAGGGAGATCAGCTCTGTGCTTTGTATCCACCTAGAGGCCTGGGATAGGGAGCATGGGAGGGAGACGCAAGAGGAGGAGATATGGGGATATATGTATACGTATAGCTGATTCACTTTGTTATACAGCAGAAACTAACACACCATTGTAAAGCAATTATACTCCAATAAAGATGTTAAAAAAAAAAAAAAAACTACAGTGAGGTTTCACCTCACACCTGTCACAATGGCCATCATCGAAAAGTCTGCAAATAATAAATGCTGGAAAGGGGTGGAGAAAAGAGGAACCATCCTACACTGTTATTGAGAATATAAATTTGTGCAGCCACTGGAAAACAGTATAGAGGTTCCTTAAAAAACTAAAAATAAAGCTACCATATGATCCAGCAATCCCACTCCTGGGTATATATCCAGAAAAAATGAAAACTCTAATTCGAAAAGATACATTCCTTCCAGTGTTCAAAACAGCACTATTTATAATACCCAAAACATGGAAAACACCCAAGTGCCCATCAACATACAACTGGCTTAAGAAGATATGGTATATATATACATATATATGTGTGTGTGTGTGTGTGTGTGTGTGGTGTATATGTATACATATGTGTTTATGTATATATATATATATATATATATATATATATATATACATACACACACACATACACACAATGGAATAGTGCTCACTCATAAAAAAGAATGAAATAATGCCATTTGCAGTAACATGAATGGACCTAGGGAATATTATACTTAATGAGGCAAACCAGACAGAGACAGACAAGTATTATATGGTATCACTTACAAGTAAAATCTAAAAAATAATACAAATGAATCTATGTACAAAACAGAAACAGACAGACATAGAAAACAAACTTATGGTTACCAAAGGGGAGAGGGAGTGAAGGAGGGGCAAATTAGGAGTATGGGATTAACAGATACAAACTACTATACATAAAATAGATAAGCAATAGGATCCCCTGTATAGCATAGGAAATTATATTCAATATCTCATAATGACCTACAATGGAATATAATCTGAAAAAGATATATAACTTAATCACTTTGCTGTACACCTGAAACTAACACAATATTGTAAATCAACTATACTTCAATTTTTAAAAAAGCTAAAGTCAACAGGATTTCCTGACTGAACGGGGTGTGAGAGAAAGAATAGAGTCAAAGATAACTCCAATTTTTTTGGCTTAAATAATGGAATAATGGATCGCTATCAACTAAGATGGGGAAGGCTACAACTGTTACAGGTTTGTCAACAATCAGGGGAACAGGAACTCAGTTCCGTACAGATTCGGTTTAAGAAGTCAATTAGACATTCATATATAGATGCAAAGTAGACAGATGGCTCTAAGAATCTGGAGTATAAAATCTGAGCTGGACATAACAATTTTGTACTCATGGCAGGCATATAGATGGCATTTATAGACATGGGACTGGAGGAGATCACCAAGGAAGTGAGTATGGAGAGAAAAACAGGAGAGGATCAAGGACTGAGCCCTAGAACATTCCTACATTATGAGATCTGAGAGAAGAAAAGGAACCAGCAAAGGAAGCCAAGGAGGAGTGGCCAGGAGAGTATGGTACACTGGAAGCCAAGCAGGGAAAGTGTATCAAAGAGCAGGGACTGAACACGTGTCTCAAGTGCTGCTAACAGTTCAAGTAAGATTAAGACTGACAACTAGCCATGGGGTATAACAATGTGGAGGTCATAGGTAACCTTGACAAGAGCCATTTCTATGGAAGGATTTGAGAAAAAGCCTGATTAAGTAGGTTTCAAGAGAAATCAGGAGGCAAGAAATTAGAGACAGTGAGCATAGATATCATTTTCTAGGATTATTGTTGCAGCAGGTGCAAAGAAATGGGGTGGCAGCTGGTGGAGAAAGTAGACTCGGGAGAAGATTCCCTTTTTAAGATGGGAGATATAATAGTATGTCCATAAGAATGATCCAGTAAAGAACAAAAAGTCAATGGTGTAAGAAAGAAGTGGAGAGTTGCTGAAGTGATGCCCTGAAAACAGCAAAAGGAGAATGGGAGCTTGTGCACAAGTGGAGGAGTTTGATGTGAATTTGAAGGGCAGACACTGGCAGGGGAGCAGTCTGTAGAAGCATCTTTCAGTTGCTTTGATGTCCTCGATAAAGTAGGATGCATGGCCACCAGCTTAAAGCAATGTTGGGAGAGGTACTGGAGGTTTGAGGAGAGAGCAGGTCTGAAGTAACTGTCATCTGGGGTCAAGGAAGGAAAAGGAGTACTTCTCTAATCTTTCATTTTTAATAATAAGTACCCAAAATTCAAATGTAATATAATTCCTTCTATTCTAAGTATAGAAGGAGAGAAATGCACACATGATCTTGTCAAAAGTATGCCAGAATAAGATATTTTCTTATGTAGCATCTCTTATCTTTTTTAAAATTTTTATTGAAATATCGTTGATTTACAATGTTGTGTCAGTTTCAGGTATACAGCAAAGTGATTGAGTTATATATATATACACACACATATATATTCCTTTTTAGATTCTTTTCCATTATAGGTTATTACAAGATATTAAGTATAGTTTCCTGTACTATAGGTCCTTGTTGGTTATCTATTTTATATATAGTAGTATGTATATTTTAATCTCAAACTCCTAATTTATCCCTTCCCCCCCTTTCCCTTTTGGTAACCTTAATTTGGTTTTCTATGTCTGTGAGTCTATTTCTGTTCTGTAAATAAGTCCAATAGGTTTCTATTGGATGGGCCAAAAAGTATCTTCAGTTTTTTAAGTAAAAATGATAGACACATATTTCATTTTCACCAAGAACTTTATTGAACAACGTAGTCACCCTTTTGTTCCACTACCTTCTGCCATTTTTCAGGCAACTTCATAATTCCACCTTCCCAAAACTTTTTATCTTTTTGAGCAAAGAACTGTTCCAGGTGCCTTTTACAGTCTTCCAGGGAACTGAAATTCTTTCTATTAAGAGAATTTTGTAAAGACCGAAATAAATGGAAATCCGAAAGTGCAATGTCTGGTGAATACAGCGGATGAATCAGAACTTCCCAGTCAAGCTGTAATATTTTTTGCCAGGTCTTCAAAGAAACATGTGGTCTTGCATTATACTGATGGAAGATTATGCATTTTCTGTTGACTAATTCTGGTCGCTTTTCGTTGAGTGTCGCTTTCAAGTGGTCTAAGTGGGAGCAGTATTTGTTGGAATTAATTGTTTGGTTTTCTGGAAGGAGCTCATAATAGAGGACTCCCTTCCAATCCCACCATATACACATCACCTTCTTTGGATGGAGACTGGCCTTTGGTGTGGTTGGTGGTGGTTCATTTGTCTTTCCCCACGATCCCTTCCATTCCACATTATTGTACAGTATCCACTGTTCATCGCCCATCACAATTTGTTTTAAAAATGGAATGTTTTCATTACATTTCAGTAGAGAATTTCATGTGGAAATATGGTCAAGAAGGTTTTTTTCTCTTAACTTATGTGGAACCCAACATCAAAGCAATTCACATAACCAAGCTGGTGCAAATAATTTTCAACACTTGATTTGGATATTTTGAGTATATCAGCTATCTCCCATGTGGTATAACTTTGATTGTTCTCAATTATTGTTTCGATTTGATCACTGTCAACTTCAACTGGTCTACCCATCCAGTGAGACGGGTAGATTTCATTGTCCAGCGAGAAATCCCCAGCATGAAACTTCACAAACCACTTTTGACACGCTCGATCACAGCACCTTCTCCATACACTGCACAAATCTTTTTTGCGTTTCAGTTGTGTTTTTACCTTTCTTGAAATAATAAAGCATAATACGGCAAAAATGTTGCTTTTTTTCTTCCATCTTCAATATTAAAATGGCTACACAAAAATTCACCAATTTTGGTAAGTCTTTTTTTAAATGCACGCTGATATGACAGCTGTCATATGCAATCTAACAAAATTATTTTGAATGAAGTTAAAGACAACTAAGTGCTACTAGAGCCATCTTATGGAAAAAAAGAATGAACCTTTTGGCCCACCCAATATATCTAAGAACAAACTGAAAATATTTCCAAGGAGCTCCCTAACGATTGCCTATGAGTGGTATAATGATGGATAGAATATTGGCCTTGAGGGAAAAAAAACTAAAATCTCTTTTAAGGCCAAATCTATGATAGCTGTGGCAGGAGACAGGATAGAGTTGGAATTAAGAAAGTTAGGTAAAACCATCAGTATATAAAGCAATTTTTTTTAAGTGTAGGTAGCTTAAAAGGCTAGTGTCAGAAAAACACTTGGTTGGGATCTAGGGTTAATGAAAAGCAGTGTGGTTAGTAATTCAGAAAATTAGGGAGAGTGTGCTGTGATGAGGTCAGGAAGAGCACATTGTCTGAGGGTGGACAGGGATGCCCCACCCACTGGAACAGAGCCCAGTCAAGAAGCAGAGTCCTATGGAGAGGAGAGTCCCCAGGTGATCAAGGCCTGCCTCTACTCTACCCTGGCCTAAAACTTGATCTTTCTACCACTAACTAACATGCCCATCTCCCCAGTAGGTTCTTAGTGTTACTGAGCCACAAAACCAGAGAATTTTCACAGCCTTTTACATAGAAGGGTCCAAGCAGTGTAATAGGCACCATCCGAAGGCATTGAGGTTTTGGCCTCTCCAGTTCTATCTCAAGAGGTCATCAATGCTCTTGGCAAGGAGGATAGGAGTGTCACAGACTCAGAGGCAGCAATGCTATATGGCCCAGAGTGATTATAAAGCATTCTCTCCTGTCTTTCCAGGAAGAACCTATTTTACACCAGTGGTGGATGGAGTAGTCACGTGGGAAGTCATAGAGTTGTATTCATTATCTACTTCTGTGTAATAAATTATCCCAAAACATAACATCTTAAATACACACTTATTAACTCACAGTTTCTGATGGGTCCTATGACTCAAAGTCACAAGGCCGTGATCAAGATCAACTCTGGCAGTAGTCATCGCAAGACTCAACAGGAGGAAGATTCACTTCCAAGCTCATGTGGTTGTTGGCAGTCTTCAGTTCCTTGGAGGTTGTTGGACTGAGGGTCTCAGGTCCTCACTGGCTGTTGACTGGAGTCCTCTTTCGCCTCCTTGCCACATGGGCCTCCATAGGACAGTCCACAACACGGCAGCTGACTCCATCAGAGAAAGCAGGTGGGAGGGCAAGACGAGACGGTGGGACAAAGTCACAGTCTTTTTTGTAACCTAATCTTGGAAGCGATGACCATTACTTGTACCACATTCTACTTGTTAGAAACACATCACTAGGCCTAGCAGTCACTCCTACACAGTGATATGAATACCAGTATGTGGAGATCACTGGAGGCCATTTTAGAGGCTGCCTACCATAATAGTGAGCTTAAAAACTAACCAAAAGTAGCTGCTAGAAGTCTTCCCTTCACACTGTTTGCCTCCATTCCCAGCTCTGAGCAAAATAAAACTCAGAAATGAAAGGAGGTCACCTATTCTTCTTCTAAAATATTGCCTTGCCTGAGCATAGTGTAGCCCCAGGGGCACTGTTTTTTTTATTTTCCTAAGGCATACAAGCCTCTAACTGCAGCCTTTAGGCCTGCTTTTGGCTTCGGGCTCCTGTTCCCCACATTACTTATGCTCGCAGCTCGCCTCGGCTCACATGGTCCCTCAGGTTGCATCCTTTTTGTGAATCTTTAGTTCATTCATTGTCAGTTACCACCACGTTTCCCTCTCTGAGGGTCTCTGTCCATGGCCAGGGACACAGTGCAAAGAGCCTCCTGTCAGGAGATCTCCCCCGGAAGGCAAGTGAATGACATGTCCTTCTCTAGTTCAAATTCTAACCCATTCTGCTTCCACCAAGAGGGAAATAGAAGGTAGAATTAAGTAGACAAGAGACACTTCAGAATGTTTTCAAACTTCAGTTTAAACACAAATGTCCAAGCTTATGTGAAGAGAATTGAAAAGCCAACTTGAGGAAGCATTCTCCAAAGAAATGAGTCATGAGGAATTTACAGCACACTAGAAGCAATCCCCTCCCTGGTTATTGGTCACGCTTTACAGAAAGGCAGCTTCACTCCTATCCAAACCTACTGTGCTTGTGAATCTGCTCCCTGATGAGCAGAGTCAGGATGGTACTGGTGGTCCAAAACCTCTTGAGGACCAACCAGAGACTTCCCTTCATGGAACCTTCTAAAGCTTCAAGGAAGATGGTGGTGTGGGGCAGTGAGTGGTTCATGCACTTTGGTGTCATACAAACCTGGGCTGGAATCCTGGCTCATTTTCTTATTCCCAAGCCAGGCAACCTGTGGCACAAGTCTCAGCCTTCTGTGTTTAATTCACAGCCTTAGAGAAAGGATTACATGATGCAATTCTTGACATAGATTAGAAGCCAAGGAGCTGCCCCCTCCATCTGGGAGACTTCTGTGGTCCCAGGATCCTCAGTGCCTTTGATTTCCAACACTATCCTAACCCCCTTAGCAGGGCTCTTCATTTTTCCTCACTCCTTCCTATGAAAACTCACCTTTGAAAGGTACCATACCAGGAAGACCTCCTCGGAGAAGTTCTTGAGTGAAAGAGAGCTAGTGAGCTCATCTGTGCTGTGGCATTCAAGACTCTGAGGCCTCTCTCAGTGACCCATCCCAGGGGTCTCTGTTGTTAAATACAGATACACAGAAACACCCTGAAGTCCTCTTCCCAGATCTATCCCACCCTATGATCGCTCTAATCTTGCCAATCCCCAGCCCCGGGTAAACCTAATCATCCATTTTATCCACTCCTGTTCCCAAACTGTAGAAAATTATAAAAGCCAGCTGACCAGCTCCATTATAAATCTATGTTATTCTGCCTCAGCTGCTCACTAATCCTTTTATTCATCCTTATTAACTGTCCATCCTGCTCCATATGGCAGCAATTTCAACCCATCCTACTCTAATCTTCAAATACCCCATCCCCTTCTTTCTGAGCCTCCTACTTCACTGAAAATGTTCTCTCCCTCACCACCACCACCCCATCCCCCCCCAACCCCGCGCCACCTTCACCTCAAAGTAACTTCATTGTTTCATCTGCCCCTCCGGCCTCTCTCTAGTCTGCAGGGAGGAGGAAACCCACCTCCTCTCCTGTGCTAATGGTGATCCCTGGGCTTTGGTTTGAAACAGAGAAGGACCCTTGGGGCTCCTGGGCACAAAAGTCTTTCCATGTCCCTCGTTTCTTGTTTGCAGGAAATAGGCTTCATTCAGCCTCCATGACCTTCCCTGAGTTCCAAAGGGCAGGTTCAAACAGTTGCTAATCAGGGAAGGGAGGGGATGTGGAGGCAAGGGAGGGGCAGTCAAAAAACAATAGTGCAGCCTTGGGGCAGGGTCCTGGTTCCCCATCAAGGGATATCCATAACAATATCTTTGAGCTGTTTTGCAGATACTGAAATCCCCACCAGGTGAAAGAAATTAACTGTATGCTGCCCAGAAGCATGTAGACCCCAGACCAGTTGGAATCAGTAGGTTGATGACGCTGACTCCCACTTACCTTATCACCAACCAATCAGAAGAATGTCCACGAGCTGATCACGCCCTCCTCTTTGAACCGTTACTATAAAACTCCTCACTACCCTCTCCAGATCTGGACACCATCTTGAGGGCATTAGCCCTCTGTGGCCCCCTTTGCCTGACAAAGCAGTAAAGCTATTCTTTTGTACTTCACTCAAAACGCTGTCTCTGAGATTCAATTCAGTACTGGTGTACAGAGACCGAATTTCAGCTACAGGTTTCCATCCTTCATGCCTCCTCCTAGATTTTGTCACATCAATCAGCTCCTCACCCTCTCTTGAATGTTCATCTCTTCCCTTTATCCCTTATGGTAAGATGCCTTTTCCACGTGTCCCCACGTCAAGCAACCCTCCTTCCATTCATCAACATCATACACAAATCCCATTCACTACCAATGGCTCTCCATCCCTCATTCAGCTCCCAGGAATCAGGCTTCCACATCAAATACTTCACTGAAAATGCTTTTTCAAACATCTCCAATATCTTTCTAAGAGGAAACACTATGGTCTCATCACAGTCCTCCCCCTACTTGACCCCTCTGGAACCTTCAATGTAGCTATCCTCTCCTAAAACTGTTTTGTTTCTCCTCTGTGCCCTCTGGTCTCCTTTTTCTACTGTTCCTTCTCGGTCTCCATTGCACCGGCACCTTTCTCCTCCCAGCCCTCAAATGGAAATATTTCGGACGTCCTCTGCAGGTCTCTTCTCTTTACCATGCACATCTCTCTCTGTGCAATCAGACCTACTCCCTTGGACCTAGCAATTATCACATCAACATGAAATACTCTTAAACTTATCTCACCGGTACTGACCTCACTTCTGAATCTCAGTTCCTTCTGAGATTTCCAATTCCCTACCAAATACAACCCCCAAATTGCCTGCCTTCATTGCCAGCTCACCAATTCTACAACCATTTTTAGATCAGAAATCACCTTCCCCACCAGGCCTCAAATAATCTCCTTGCCCTGTGTTTCCTCTTCCAACCTTTTCCCTTTAATCGTTTTCTTTTCTTACTCTGTTTACACAATTAGGTTCTTCCTTAGTTTACCTGCATAGAACTCCAATTCCCCAAATGACTGAAAGTCATCCAGTCACCAAGTCTGTTGATTTTGTTTTTCCATTTCCATCGGTATCTTTATAACTCTGTCACTGGGACTTTACTGCTGGTGATTCATCTTGAATCTTCACACCTCCACCCCCACCCCACCCGCAAGGATGTACCGTCCTCCCTCAGTATCTGTGGGGAATTGGTTTCAGGAGCCCCCACAGATACCAAAATCCAGAGATGCTCAGGTCCCTTATGTAAAATGGAGGAATACAGGTGGCACTCCATATTCACAAGTTTCACATCCACAGATTCAACCAACTATAGTCGAATCTGTGATTGGTTGAATCTGAAGATGCGAAACCAGAAGATACAAAACCCAAGGATACAGAGGACCACCTGTACACATAACACAGCAGTAACTGAGCCGCAGCAATAACCACAAGGAGTGAGATCAACCCATTGGAGAACTACAGCAGAGGCAAGACCGGGTTCGTGATGGCCGCCACAGAGCACAGACATATGCCCCAGTGTGTCTGGTTACAAACCAGACACAAGGATCACAAGTCACAAACACATACACTCTTCAATTATTGCCTCAGGTTATTGGAGCTTGAAAGAATAAAAGTTATATTTAAGGGCACTGAAATGCCTTGTTAAAAGAATAAAGGACACGTGCTTTCAGGCAGGGCCACCAAGAAAGAGAATGTTTCTGCCAAGTATTGTGAGGGTTCCTAGAAATGAGCACAATTGTCTTATTGGTTTTTCCAGGGCCATGGCTGTGGAAGTAGACATACTACGCCAGGGGACCCTTCTCATTTGAAAATCCTTCCCTGTTTCCCACCTTGTCATGAAAGAACATCCCTGTCTTAGTCTAGTCGAGGTGGAACCAAGGAACTCAGATGCAGGACAGAGTGCAGAAGAGATACTTTCTCTAGTCACCTTCAGCTCATTCTAAGGTTCCTGTGATTTATCAAAGCATCGAGCAAGACCAGAACACAGTTCTAAGCTAAGAATGTTTCCCCTACTTGCAATGAACTTGTGAAACAGATGGGAATGGGCAGAGCCCATCAGACGGCCATCAGTCAAGCGAGGCCAGCTTTGCTAACCAATGATTCAGACACATTTGTCATTCCCACCTTCTACGTGCGGGTGCTGCCTCTTAAAAACTCAGAACTATCTCAGCAACCCTATGTAGAAACATGCAGCCTATTTCCCTTCCTTCCATGTCGCATATATCATTTTTCTTCCTCCTTTCATAGTGACTTATAGGGATTGCAGGCAGTGAAGAGTCAGCCATGATTAACTGAAGGAGATACCTCTGAGTCACAGATCATTCACTTCCTTCTTTGGCAATCTGAAGAAGGAATCTCATTTCTTTTTTTTTTTTTTTTTTTTTTTCAGTACACGGGCCTCTCACCGCTGGGGCCTCTCCCATTGTGGGGCACAGGCTCCGGCACGGGCCTCTCACCGCTGTGGCCTCTCCCATTGTGGAGCACAGGCTCCAGATGTGCAGGCTCAGCGGTCATGGCTCACGGACCTAGCCGCTCCGCGGCATGTGGGATCCTCCCGGACCGGGGCACGAACCCATGTCCCCTGCATCGGCAGGCAGACTCTCAACCACTGCTCCACCAGGGAAGCCCCGGCATCTCATTTCTTTGTGGTTATTTTAGTACCTTTGAATCTCAGTAATGAATGAGAGTTCCAGAGCTCATCTCTCTGTCTGATGGTGAGTTTAAATCTTGGCATTTGGTAGGGAAGGAGGGCAGAAGAAAAGTTTTGCAAAGAGCATTTCCTACCAGGCTACGCATCCCAGATAGCCCCGCCCTGCACCATGAAGACACATCTCATTTTATGGACCATCAAAGGCTCTGCAGTACTTCTCAAGTGGTAGGTTCAAGATGACATATTTTGTAACTTATGGAATAAACTACTTGGGAAGTCAACACTCAACATGTTACTTTTCCCAGCTGAGGAAGAGAATAATCTGAATTTTTTTTAATGTTATCAGGAGACTATTCTCCGGGTCATTTTTCAGTCCCCTCCACCAGTTCTGGGGGGCAGGTGAGTCAGATTGATTTAGCCAGATCTTCTTTCCCTGCTGCAACAGTACAGTTAGCAATAAAGTGATTAAAAAAAACAACAAAAAAACAGCAGATCAGGTGGGAGACAGAAAAGGAAAGAGGCACATGAAGCCAGTCCTCATCAATTCGAGCATGAATGATGTAGAGTTGACTGCAGGGCCACACCCTGAAACATTAGGAGAGAAGAAACACTAGAAGCCAACAACTTTGACCATTTAACATTATCTCCCTTCATCACTGGAGAGCTACACCAAGGTGAAACTGTCCTATTCTCTTTAAAGGCCTTTAGAACACTATATCCTGGCTTGAGTGGAGGGGTGTGTGTGTGTGTGTGTGTGTGTGTGTGTGTGTGTGTGTGTGTGACTTTGTGCTGCAGAGTATCTCCAGTTAAGATGTAGACAAATATAGGAGTCGAATGCTGAAAAATCCATACAAAAATAAAACCATAAGGGTTCATTCTGCTTGTGAACAGATCCTAGGAGGGCTGGTCATTTTCATTCTTGTCTTCCTCTGGTTGCAGAGCATTTAAACATAAGATCTGTGTTGCTGGGTAGTTTTTATGTTATATTCTGCTAACATGTTTCATTAAAAATTTTTCATCTACAATCTCATTTCAAACAATGCAATCTCTGATGAGACACCATAAAAGCACTTCCATTCATATTTCATTGGCCAAAGCAAGTCACATGGCCACACCTAACTTCAGAGGGAGCCGGGAAACACTCTCCTGTCATTATCCATGTAGAAGCAGTTACCAACCGTGAAGATTCTACTTCCGAGTATTTCTCAAGTCAGTCCCTTCCTAGCCAGTGCTCCTATGAGTTGTGAGCTCAGGCCTTTGTGCTTCTCCTCCACACAAAAACATAACAAAAGCTCCTGACACTATTTCCTGCTGCCAGTCTGGCCCTTCTCCAATACTTTCTGCAAGCAGCTGCCAGAGGGCACATTTGAAAGCACAATGGGAGCCCTCAGCGGAGTCCCTGGAGATTTCAGGTCCACATCCAAAGCCCTCAGTGGGGCAGGAAGGTTCTTATTGGTGTGGCTACTGCCCACATCCCTGGCCTCATTCCCACCCCTCCCCCACACTCACTTTGCTGAACGCTTACAATTCTCTCTCATTGCCAAGGTTTACACTTCTGTGCCCTGGCACATGCTACTCCGTTGGGCTGAGACACATTCCAATCACTTCTTTTAATAGCTAACTAAATCTGAGCCTTCGAAAATCAACTCAAGAAATTTCTACTCCAGGAGACCTTCCCTGACCCCCTAGTCTGACCCAGAAACACTGCTGCCCCCAAAACCCCCTGTGCATGCATGTCTGAGCATGTAGCCTTCATTTTACTTATCTGGTTCCTAGACATGCTTTTAAGCCTCTTGAGGTCAGGAACCAGGACATATATGAAGCACTCCTTAAATGACAGATGAATGGATGCATCAGTAAAGTCATGCCAGGCTCTGCACTAGGTACTAGAGTCTCAAAGGTCAATCACACACACTACACACGTGGCATACATACAGTCTCTGAGACTGTCTCTGGAAGAAAGAGCCAAACCAGCAGGAGAGCTGAAGATGGAGAAAGAAGACAGGGCCAGTTTCCTACCAATTTGGTAAACAAATGTTTCCATTTCCATTCCTTCCCAAGCCCCAGCCATGGGAGCCCTTCCTCTGTAACAAATGATGTTTGCCTTTTCCTTTTTCTTTTCTCTCCACTGAAATCCCCAGTCCTCTGTCCTTCCCTAAGAATCCTGAGAGGCCTCCAGAACAAATGCAGGAACCTAATTTAGGTTAGCCCTTCCAGATAACACATCTGCACCTTAGGATACCTTATCACAATAAGCAACAAGCTACTTATGGAAGAAATTCAGACCCCTGGCTAGGGATTAGTGTCAGGACTGGGGACCACAGCAAGAAGGCAAAACAGAGAATTTTGATCCACTTCTTAAGTCACAAACTTAAGTGGTTTCCCTGTCTGATATATAAACAGCTCTCACGAGGAAGTGCTGATCGCCCAAACTTACCTACACAGGCGGCAGGTAACCTCTCTGCCATCAGCCACTAAGGGCACCGTAGACAATAAGGAAGAGTGGATCATGCCTTCTTCTTCCCAGGCCGCTAGAGCCTCCCAGAACCTTTGGTCTGACTCCACTAACAAACTCATCAGGAGAGAACTGAGTTGCTCACTAAGAATTTTCCTATTTGTTAAGTATAAAATCAAAAATGAAAATCGTCCATTTTTGTCCTGGTACCAAGAAAATATGACAAGCACACATAGTACTTCATAGGCTGCATGCATTATAACATCACTAGGTAAACAAAGAGACAAGACAGTAAAGTGGTTACCTAATTTTCCAGCTCTGGAGGACCCTGGACCAGTTACTTAGCTTCCGAGTTTCTCTATCTGTAAAATGGGTATGATAATAGCGCCTACTGTCCTATAAAACAAGGTACCTCGGGCTTCCCTGGTGGCTCAGTGGTTGAGAGTCCGCCTGCCGACGCAGGGGACACGGGTTCGCGCCTCGGTCCGGGAGGATCCCACGTGCCGCGGAGCGGCTGGGCCCGTGAGCCATGGCCGCTGAGCCTGCGCGTCCGGAGCCTGTGCTCCGCAACGGGAGAGGCCACAACAGTGAGAGGCCCGCATACCGCAAAAAAACAAAAAACAACAACAACAACAAAAAAACAAGGTACCTCAATGTCATCATTATCAACATTTGGGCCTGGACAATTCTATGTTGTGAAGGGCTGTCCTGTGCATTGTAGGATGTTTAGCAGCATCCCTTGCCTCCAACCACTGGATACCAGCCCCCTCCCTCAGTTATGACAACCAAATTGTTTCCGGATATTACCAAATGTCCCCTGCGAGGGCAAAATCATCCTTGGTTAAGAAACACTGCTGTAGCGAAATAAACAAATCAATACATACAATGCTTAGACCTATTCCTGGCATATAGCAAATGCTCCATAACTTGACCCAGAGGATAACAGAGTCTGGAGACTAGAGAGACAGTTTGTTCTGTAACAAAGAGGACTTCACCATTCTTATAGAGCGCTTAATAAAGTAATGCATTTCTGAATCACCCTCCATTCTTCGAAGGCCTTGGTAACGAATCCACGTGGCATTGACCACCTGGCAAACCTGTAAGTACTTACATGATCATTCCTCCCTCTTCTCTGTTGAATGATACAAGCAATTTGTTGAAAATGTTTATTATCCCCCCTCAATACTTGAATGCCTGCTCAGCCAAAGACACTGTACACTACAGAGCATATTTTTATTGGATTTTAAAAACAATAAAAATAACCCATCTGTCCTCACTCCTTTTATCTTTCTTTAAAGGCCATTTTGTTAGAACATCAAAACGTTTGGTTTCCCTCCTGATGCAGAGGGAAATGTTGTTGCATCTCAGTAACTCTTTGGTGCCCAGCACTCTCCAGACACTTGGAAATAACCAAAGCGGCCGTTCCATTGACAGACAACTCTGTTAGAAAGTTTACCTTTCTCCCAGGCCTGACTTTCCCTCCTTGTAAACTCTCTGCACATTGTTCAGTCATGTACTAATTGTGTGGCTGCTGCCTGCAAGCGCCGCAGCCCTCAAGCCACATACAAACCTTCTGGGACAGAAATCCAGACAAATGAAGGTAATGACTTTGGTCCTCTCTTCCCTGACTAAAGATAACCAGGTTCAGTTCACAATTCCTCATAGACGATGATGTCCTGGCCCCTAACCATCTTGGTCCCCCTCCTTCGGATGCACTTTGTCAGTGGACCCCAAAGTGAGATGTCCAAATTGCACCCCAGACTCCAGGTGTAATCTGACCAGCAGAAAACCCAGGAGCACTATCATCTCATTGATCTACACCCAGTCAACCTGCAATACAGCCCCAGATGGTCAGCACTTTTAGCAGGCAAGGCCTCCCACTTTAAGGCGAAGTAGGAATTAGGTCTCTTTCATGCAAATTTCTGCCCAGCAAGTGGACTCCCATCCTACATACTCAAGGTCATACTTTGAACCTATCGCATTTAATCTTATTGTCTTGAGCAGGGGCCAGAATGCCAAGACAGCTTTGAATGTTGGTCCTATAAAGCGTGGTCCAGCTACTTCTTCCTCCTCCAACTTTTCTCAGCAGCTGTTAAGTCCTCTTAAACGTTGACTGAATAAATTGTTGTCTTCGTCTAAATCAGGGGCAGGCAAATATATAGCCCGTGGGCCAAATCTGTCCCACTACTTGTTACAGTAAAGTTTTATTGGAACACAGCCACACTCATTTGTTTACCTACTGTGTGTGGCTGCTTTCCCACTACAACAGCAAAGTTAAGTAGTTGCAACAGAGGCCATACGGTCTCAAAAATATTTACTATCTGGCCCTTTACAGGAAAAGTTTACTGATTCCCCAACTTAAGGCCTTGAAATATGCAGAATAGAATCAAGTCAAAGACAGGGTGTTACAGGCCTATGGTTTATTACCAATGATTAATCAGCACATTTAGGAACAATGGTTCACAGTTATGAAGTCATGTAAACATGTGATCATCCCTAGGGTCTTTGTAGAACTAAAGATATGCTCTGCTGGTGGCACTGCCTGATCCTAATAATCCCATCAAAGTAAGAATGGAATTAATTAATGAACTGTTGATTAATTAATTCAATGATTGTTCTGCTATGATACAGAAAAATGGGAAAAAGAACAGATGAATTTTGAAGCAGTGACAGGATGCTGGGGAAAATATCAACTCTAAGAAGGAGCCAGAGGCCCAGAACCAAGAGGGACCACTATAAAGATGTATGGATTTGTTCTAATGGTGGTTAATGCTCCCCATTCATGGTGGTCTGCATTTATTGGGGTTTGGCTTTGCTCCAGAGGCATATAACTTGGAAAATTACCATGGTCCCTGCCTGCAACTGTTGTGGGATGGCGCCCCTCACTGTTGCCCCCACAGGCAGGTGATTACTTACTAAACCCAACACTGCATTGGTAGTAAATTCTCACAGCCTTAAATCCAGGCAACCCAAAGCCATTTGTCACCTTTTAAACTCCATGCCCTTTTCTCATGTCCAATTAACAGTCCCCACAGCAGATTCCTAGAACCAGAGCAGTCTAGATTATGCAAGGTAGGCCTAACTGCTCAAAGAAAAAAATAATAATATTTGCATCTGAAAACATATACACACTGAAAAGAACTCAATTGCTAACAAATGATAGGCCTGATACACTAAGCCTGAAAACCATCTGAGGATGAATCATTTACAAAGGAGAGAGAGGTTGCCAAGGTTGAGCTCATGGGCTTTGGTATCTGGCAGACCTGGAATGGAATTTAACCTGTTACATGAGCCCTCCAAGCCTCAATTTCATCTGCAAAATGGAGAGATAACAGTCATGCTTCCTCACAGGGTCATTGTAAGAATAAATGAAATGATGTGTGCAGAGTACATAGTACCTGGTACCTAGTAAGCATTCAGTAATGTTCGTGATTATTGTTATCATTATCTTTATGTTCATATTAACTAACAAGTACATAATAGGAAATGCTTGACTTTCCAATGATTTCTAAGACAAGGTACCCCTCTTTGAACAAAACCAATGAAATTGCATGCCCCACTTAAATGAGAACACAAGGGCACACAAGTGTTTAGATTTTCCCAAGGCAAGAAAACAAGCAATGACGCAGATGTGGAAGGAATGTTTTCAGTTCACTGCCTACTTGTAATACTCTCATAAAAGAAGTCATTATGTCATTAAACAAGTAATTGCCTTTGTTTTATTACTTTTCCAAATAAAAATCACCCGTGTCGAACATAAGAGCCAGCTGCCCAGCAGTCCCCAAGTCCTCCAGCCTTACTATGTAACCCTTACCTGCAATATTTGTATTAAGATACAGGTTCAACTGCTTAAAAAAAAGAGAGATACAAAAACACTGTGGCTCCAACAAGGTAAAAGTTTACTCCACTCTTATGGTAATAGTCCAGACATAATACAGTGGGTTAGGTGACTCTGCTCCACAAGAACATCCAGGGACCCAGGCTCCTACTGTGTTGTCCTCCATTCTCCTGTGTTCCCTGAACTAGCAGTATCAGCATCACCCCAGAGCTTGTTAGAAATGCAAATTCTCATGTCCCCACCTCAACCCTACTGGAATCGGAAACTCTAGAAAGGGAGGTCCTGCAATCTATGCTTTGACAAGCCTTGTAGGCGCTGTCCTTATCTTTGTGGTCAAATGGACTTACTGCTACTTCCATGTTCTAGACCATGGAAGGAGGAAAAGAGGAGATGAGAGATAAATCATTTCCTGTCAAGGGAATGAAAGGGAAATTACATGCTTTGCACATTCTGTTTGTCTTCCATTGGCAAGATGCATGGTCAAAGGGACACATCTAGCTGCAAAGCAAATGTAGTCTCTAGTAGGGTAATCATGTGCCTTGGTGAAGCTAGGCGAGTTCTAGGTTAAAAGCAAGAACAGATGATGGGGGACAATTATAAGTTTCTGCCACACTACTAGAAGAAACAGCTTCAGCCTCCTTGGTCCCAGTGAGTGAGAAACCCAACATCCCCAATATCTCTCAAAGAGGTTGCACTATTTCCTCTAGCTTTGACTTCTTCCACCCCCTAAATAATTATCTTAGTCAAATCAGTCCTCTTAAGGCTATTCTTTTCATCCTCTTTTAGTCTCTTTCCTTATTTCCCCAAACCCTTGCACAAGAGCTGTTACGTAGAACAGTGATGGTGGAGGATACTGCTGCACAGGGGATAACTTCAAATCAAAGACATCCTTCTTCCAAAGCTCCCCTTGACCATTCCTCCCAGAACCTCTCCCTGGTCAGCTTTCTTGCTTTCCTCTATCTCTGAGCTCCTCGTCCCCTCCTTTCTCAGCTGCCCAAGGGAATTTAACATTGCTCCAGCTTCTGATAAAGAGAAATTCTCATCTCTCTTGGTCTCTAACTCAGCCAGTAGGGGCAGGAAGGCAGAGGAACCAGGAGCGTCCCCTCACACCTAAAGAAGATAACAGTAAATGTTCCTAAAGGCTAATCCCACCCTGACAGGAATTCGGCTATGAGGTTGGAAACAATACGTATTTTCTTCTCCATCCAAAAATACATTACGGTGCCACCCTGCAGGGCAGTTCACCTCTGAAACACGTTAAGTGTTTTCCCAGCAGTGAATTCTGTTGCATTACCGTGTAATTTTAAGTCAATCAAATCAAAGGGACTTAGGAGAAGGGATTTGAAATAAGTAGTATTTATTTGTTTCACACGTTTAATTTTCATTTTTTAAAATGGGCTCTACAAGATTAAATTTTACTCTGAAATGGCACAGATTTATTGAAGGCTTGTTTCTAGACAATTATTTCCTCCCTTCCTATCAATGGGCTATTTCACTTAATTACCAAAGGGAAAAAGTGTTTAGTTAATTAAAATCTTTAAATAAAAGAAGTATAGGGTTAAAAAGTTGAAACAGTACAAGGCAGTATAAAATCAAAAGGCAGTATCTCCCTCCCTACTATGTTTCTCCCCAAAGGTTATTTGTTAACAACTGCATGTGCTTCCTTTCAGGAGAAAACAAAAATGCGCATACTATAATGATTATGGCTAAGCATTTACTGGAAGTTTACTCTGTGCTAGGCACTGTACTAAGCGTTTTACATGTAAGCATGTAACCCTCATGACAACCCTAGGAGGGAGCCCAGATTTTACAGATGAGGAAACTGAGGCACAGGGAGACTTGGGCAACTCGCCCACGGTCACACATCAAGCAGTGGAGGTGAGAACCAGCCCAGGCAGGCGGACTCCAGGGCCCAGTCTCTAAAGCACCACACTCAGTGGGATGTGGACTCCACATGGACCACACATTTCTCTAAGTAAAGCCATTGAGATACTCTCTCCCCGAACCCCAGTGCAGTGGCTCAAGGCATGTTCTCTCGCACTGCCGTGCGTAGCATTTCTAATTTATTCCCCAACCAAGTTTTAAAAAAAAAGAAAAATTTTTTTTTGGCTGCACCACACAGCTTGCAGGATCTTAGTTCCCCGGCCAGGGATTGAACCCAGGCCCCGGCAGTGAAAGCACCGAGTCTTAACCACTGTGCTTCCAGGGAATTCCCTAAAACTGTATTTTTAAAAGAAAATTACAAAATAGAGAGACCACTGTGGAAAAAGAGATCAGAGCCAAGGAGCAGCCAAGTGCTGGTTTCCTTTTCCTTTCCCCATGTCCTCCCTCCTTAGGAAATACTGAGGTGAGCATCCAGAGAGACCGGGATGGGGTTCTTCCAACCAGAAGTGAAGGTAGGGGGAGGGGCATCTCCCAGGACGGTTCCATCTGAGAAGAGTTTGCTCCACAGGGGGTGGCAGAAAGAGGGTTTGAATTGAGCAATGCCAAAGAAAATCGCACTAGACAGAATGAAACAGGCAAGGAAGATTCTATTCAGGACTCTTGCAGCAAGAGGGGAGAGAGGCTGAACAAAAGGCAAGGCAGGAGAGTTATTAAGTGCCGGGAGCTGGTGTAAAAGTACTAGAGAGAGTTCGCAGGGAGGCTGATCAATGTGAACAGGCCGTCCGCGTCTGCTAATTGGTGCTTGTGGCAGTTAAGACTCCTACCCGCCCACATAGACTGGCAGATACGACCACCAAGTTTCCTGATGATTCATTTCAAAGGGGTGGCTCCCAGGTCCTTGAAGAAGACATTCCTGGATTATAACCCTGGCAAGAGGCTGGGAGAAGATTTACCTCTCAAAGGGGCAGAGAAAGAATTTACAATGGAAAGTTTTCTAAAGTAAGTACTCTAAGAACAGGAGGTCAGAGGTCTGGAGTCAGGAGGCAGCCCTGTTGCAGGATTGACAAGTGCAGCCAAGCTGAGTGGGACCGGTAGGCCATCTGCCTCTTTCCAACTGCCAGGGCACTCTGCACACTTTGCAGACAAGGCCCTGACGCCAGGTCTGCCACCACTGTGTCCCCAGCCCAGCAGTTCAGAACTGATTTTTCCATTGTGAAAATAGCCCCCATTTGTGGAAAAGGATTTCGTTCCCCATCAGCTTTGGCTTTCTTCCTTCTCCTTTGGCATCTAAACTGTTAAGATTTTGAAAATCGCTTCATTTAAATCAAATTGAATAGTGAGGCTTTCTTAATCAGGTCTCAGCACTGCACCGACTTAGCTGACTTCGCATTTCGAAAAAGCTGCCCAGCTTCCTGCGGAGGCAAGATAGTGACCATTGAAACACAGCTGTTGCAAGCAGGCTTTCTTCTGCTGAATGCCGGGCAGCTTGGACCTGAATGGCTTAGGTACAGTTCTACTCAGACAAGACTCTCCAGTGGGAGACCATTAGCGAGGAAGATGCAGAAATGAGAAGAAATTCTATTTAAATAAAATTAGTAGTAGCACGGCTCACAGCCTTGACTGTAGACTGTGCCTGTCTCTTAACTCAGGAAAAGAAACAGACGTCCCTCCTTGAAGACTCGTCAAGGGAGACTCTGTCAAGGCTTATTTCCCGCCCCTTCTGCTGGGATGTGAAGGCGTTCTCCCACAGCTCCACTGTGTCATCGAAGCCTCTCTCCGCTCTTCATTAGAAAGCTCAGCCTTTACACCAGGACAGGAGACTTGTTTAAAACCCAAAGCCTGCAGCTGCTTCCCCCCACCCTCCAACCTGCCTGGAATGAGAGAAAACCTGCGAAGTGGCAAAGGCCGTTCCTGTTCATCCCACAGCAAGCTCATTCTAGAATTCACAGTAACGGAGTTGCTTTGCAGAGTGATTGAAAGATTCTGCTCTGAGGTCTGTGTCTTCCTCGTTTCTCCTTGACTGCAAAATTGATCCTTCTGTATCTCAGAAGCACCATCCAGGAGTCCTAAAATCAGGGATCCAGGGAGTCCTGAGGTGGTCCCTTTGGGGAGCTCCAGGGCCCCGTCCCAGGAACCCCGGGAGATTCTTTGGTCAATTTAGGCAGGATATGAACCAAATAGAGAGACCTTTCCCATTCCATGGACAGTGGCAGAACAAGGTGCCATAACAATGCAGGTTGTGATCTCCAAGGTGGGTTCCACGGCCCCTTTCTCCTCCTGAGGAAAACTGTGAGGTGAGATTCACATCCACAGAGTAAAGGGGGAAAGAGCTGTCACTCAGTGAGCAGCTCAGAAGCAGACAGAGACAAGGGAGCACGTGGCCCCATCTGATGGAGCCTAGTCTACCCGGAGATGAAACAAAATCATCAACCTGCAAAGCCGCCCTCAAGACCTGTGCTACCAGCCATCTAGCTTCCTCTAAAGGCCACTTTGTTTTTTCAGGAAAAGCCTTTCTTAACTGAAACAGATATGCTGTTACTCTGGGTTTGGTTTGGTTTGGTCTTTTAATGTTTTTAAGGTTGTGTTGTTTTTATAAAACACCATTCGACTAGTGTCCCCATGTGCCTGCAGCTTTGTGATCAAGCCTCAGAGACTGTTTCAGATAAGATCAGAGATCTTATTTTTAAATAACTATTTTCAAACTTATCTGAAAGGATCTTCTAAAATGGCCAAATGAAATATCAGGAATTGTTAGGCAAAACTGAGACGAGAACATTTTAAACAGGGGTAGGAACCCCTCCTGCCCACAGTATCTCAAAGGGCAAGGCCTGAAGCTCCCGCATGCCTGGATTAGCAAGGAGTCCAGCCCATCTCCTCACCATCGCCTTTACAGAGCCACAGTTCACACCATTAAAACAATAACCAACTGGAAGATACTTAGCCCAGAAACCTGGGGGCAAGGAAAGTGGTTTCAATTCACATTCAATTTGGCTCTGAGCTTTCTGGAAAACAAGGCAGAAAGGAAAGCATCATGAGCTACATGGCTGATTTATCTACTCACTAGTATAAGCTCTAATGGGGTCCAAATTCATCTTTCTGGTTTTACAGGTAAAGAAACTTGGGCACAGAGAACATAGGGGTTTTGCACAAGTTTACAGACCTGAGCTTTGTCTGAACTTCAACCCCAGTCAATTGAGCCTTTCTGAATTCCTGCGCCCTTTGGCGCCCCCGGAGTTTCCCTCCAGCCCTCAAATACAGTTCTTCCCTGAATCTGGACAGAAGCAAGACACGCAGAGGCCACGGAAGGCTTTGGCAACAGCATGATTCATACTTATGGGTCACTGGGTCCTAAAGCTGGATTTTGCATATGATTACGCATGTAGACATGTACCGGCATCTTTCAAAGGTTCCTAGGAGGCACAGGATGGAGAAAACTGTGTTCTTCCACTACTGAGCTGTTTGAACTTGGCAAAGAGTGACAGGGAAGGAAACTAACACTTTACAGCCAGCCAGCTGATCTAGGAGCATCTGCATGTATTCATTGCTTTTAGTACACCTGAATAGCTTGCAAGTTGAGGGGAATGAGGCTCAGGTGAGAACTAAACAGCTTGGCCAAGGTTGGTAACTGTTAAGTTGCAAGATCAAAATTTAAAACTCAAGTCTGTGTGACTCTAAAGCACAGGCTCTTCCCATAAAACAATATTGGCTCCAAATCCTACACTGTATCTTTCTTCATTTACAAAATCAAGAGGTTGCATGAATGTTCATTAAGAAAAGACATATATCACATGCACATATACCTATGTGCATACTACAAAGGAAGGACCTCAAAGAAATACCCCAAAGGGTTAACAATGGGTTTTCTCTGGGGTGGGGAATGAGCATAGCAGAGAGAGAGTGAAGAGGGGCATATATAAAACTTGATTCTTTTATAATTAGAATGTATTTATATATCACATAAATTAAATTAAATAAAATAGTGCAATTAAAAAAAAATAAAAGGGATTGAACCAAATAATTCCGGAAGTCCTTTCCAGCTATAACCACTGTACATTTCTCCTTAAGGAGATGCAGGTTCAGCAGCTTCCTGAAAACCCACTTCACCTAAAAAATGCAGGGTGGTTTTTACTAACAATGTGGAGCAATTGCGCCACCCAGTGGTCACACTGAAAATTACAAATTACCTTTCCCATTAACAGGAACTAGGCAGGTCTTGGGTTCAGTAGTCAGCCTTGAGGAAAAAAATAGTTCTTTTTATTTAGCAATGATAAGTAACTAAGTTAATTTGATAAAAGCAATTTTATCTATGGAAAATTTCTTTTTTATTCCCACAAGCCAACGAACACTGTGTTCTCTCTTATCCCCATGTTCACATTTTTCATTTTCAGGTTCATAGACTCACACAGTGTCATAGCCAGAATGAAACTTAGGCACCCATGGAACTTGCCTACATCGTTTTACAAAGGAGAAAATCTGTCTCTGGGCTGAGAACCCCTCTTTTCATCAACAATACACTTCCACCATCAATACCACCTCAAGTCCAGAGCTGGAATAAGAGACAAGTCAAACCAAGCAGCATCTGAGGTCATAATCTATCCCCAGAATGCATCCTTGGGTACATACTGGATTAACATGAGTTAAAGAAAGGAGGTGGAGAAAGTAGGCATAGAGGCAACCTACCTCAACATAATAAAGGCCATATATGACAAACCCACAGCTAACATCCTTCTCAATGGTGAAAAACTGAAAGCATTTCCTCTAAGATCAGAAACAAGACAAGGATTTCCACTCTTGCCATTTTTATTCAACATAGTTTTGGAAGTTTTAGCCACAGCAATCAGAGAAGAAAAAGAAATCAAAGGAATCCAAATCGGAAAAGAAGTAAAACTGTCACTGTTTATAGGTGACATGATACTACACATACAGAATCCTAAAGATGTTACCAGAAAACTACTAGAGTTAATCAATGACTTTGGTAGAGTAGCAGGATACAAAATTAATGCACAGAAATCTCTTGCATTCTTATACACTAATGATGAAAAATCTGAGAGTGAAATTAAGGAAATACTCCTATTTACAACTGCAACAAAAAGAATCAAATACCTAGAAATAAAACTACCTAAGGAGACAAAAGACCTATATGCAGAAAACTATAAGACACTGATGAAAGAAATTAAAGAGGATACAAACAGATGGAGAGATATACCATGTTCTTGGATGTGAAGAATCAACATTGTGAAAATGACTACCTACCCAAAGCAATCTACAGATTCAATGCAATCCCTATCAAACTACCACTGGTATTTTTCACAGAACTAGAACAAAAAATTGCACAATTTATGGAAACACAAAAGACCCCGAATAGCCAAAGCAATCTTGAGAAAAAAACAAAGCTGGAGGAATCATGCTCCCAGACTTCAGACTATACTACAAAGCTACAGTAATCAAGACAGTATGGTACTGGCACAAAAACAGAAATATAGATCAATGGAACAGGATAGAAAGCCCAGAGATAAACCCACACACATATGGTCACCTTATCTTTGATAAAGGAGGGAAGGATATACAGTGGAGAAAAGACAGCCTCTTCAATAAGTGGTGCTGGGAAAACTGGACAGCTACATGTAAAAGTATGAAATTAGAACAATCCCTAACACCACACACAAGAATAAACTCAAAATGGGTTAAAGACCTAAATGTAAGGCCAGACACTATCAAACTCTTAGAGGAAAACATAGGCAGAACACTCTATGGCATAAATCACAGCAGGATCCTGTTGGACCCATCTCCTAGAGAAATGCAAATAAAAACAAAAAAAAACAAATGGGACCTAATGAAACTTAAAAGCTTTTGCACAGCAAAGGATACCATAAACAAGACCAAAAGACAACCCTCAGAATGGGAGAAAATATTTGCAAACGAAGCAACTGACAAAGGACTAATATCCAAAATTTATAAGCAACTCTTGCAGCTCAATAACAAAAAAACAAACAACCCAATCCAAAAATGGGCAGAAGAACTAAATAGACATTTCTCCAAAGAAGATATACAGATCGCCAACAAACACATGAAAGAATGCTCAACATCATTAATCATTAGAGAAATGCAAATCAAAACGACAATGAGATATCATCTCACACCGGTCAGATTGGCCATCATCAAAAACTCTAGAAACAATAAATGCTGGAGAGGGTGTGGAGAAAAGGGAACCCTCTTGCACTGCTGGTGGGAATAATGTAAATTGATACAGCCACTATGGAGAACAGTATGGAG
>NC_041225.1:58889909-58916102 GCF_002837175.3 Physeter macrocephalus
GTCCATCAACAGATGAATGGATAAAGAAGATGTGGCACATATATACAATGGAATATTACTCAGCCATAAAAAGGAACAAAACTGAGTTATTTGTATTGATGTGGCTGGACCTAGAGACTGTCATACAGAGTGAAATAAGTCAGAAGGAGAAAAACAAATACTGTATGCTAACACATATATATGGAATCAAAAAAAAAAAAAGAAAAAAAAATGGTCAGAAGATGCTAGTGGCAAGATGGGAATAAAGATGCAGACCTACTAGAGAATGGACTTGCAGATACGTGGAGGGGGGAAGGGTAAGCTGGGACAAAGTGAGAGAGTGGCATGGACATATATACACTACCAAACGTAAAATACACAGGTAGTGGGAAGCAGCCGCATAGCACAGGAAGATCAGCTCGGTGCTTTGTGACCACTAGAGGGGTGGGATATGGAGGGTTGGAGGGAGGGAGTTGCAAGAGGGAAGAGATATGGGAACATATATATGTATAACTGATTCACTTTGTTATAAAGCAGAAACTAACACACCATTGTAAAGCAATTATACTCCATAAAGATGTTAAAAAAAATAATATATTGTACAGCACAGGGATTATAGCCGATATTTTACAGTTCAATAAAGTATAATCTATTAAAAAAAAGAAAGAGAAAAACAAATACCATATGCTAACACATATATATGGAATCTAAAAAAAAAAAATAGTTCTGAAGAACCTAGGGGCAGACACAGACATAGAGAATGGACTTGAGGACACAGGGAGAGGGAAGGGTAAGCTGAGACTAAGTGAGAGAGTAACACTGACATATATACACTACCAAATGTAAAATAGATAGCTAGTGGGAAGCTGCTGCATAGCACACGGAGATCAGCTCGGTGCTTTGCGACCACCTAGAGGGGTGGCATAAGGAGGGTGGAAGGGAGACGCAAGAGGGAGGCGATATGGGGATATATGTATACATATAGCTGATTGACTTTGTTATACAGCAGAAACTAACAAAACATTGTAAAGCAATTATACTCCAATAAAGATGTTAAAAAAAAAAAGAAAAAGAAAGTAGGTGGACTACTGAATGGGAGAAAACATTTGCAAATGATACGACAGATAAGGGGTTAATATCCAGCGTATATAAACAGCTCATACAGCCCAACATCAAAAAAACCAAACAGGGACTTCCCTGGTGGAGCCATGGTTAAGAATCTGCCTGTAAATGCAGGGGACACGGGTTCGATCCCTGGTCCATGAAGATCCCACATACTGCGGGGCAACTAAGCCCGTGCGCCACAACTACTGAGCCTGTGCTCTAGAGCCTGCGAGCCACAACTACTGAGCCCATGTGCCACAACTACTGAAGCCTGAGCACCTAGAGCCCGTGCACCACAACGAAGAGTAGCCCCCACTCACCACAACTAGAGAAAGCCCGCACGCAGCAACAAAGACCAAACGCAGCCAAAAATTTTAAAAATAAATAAATTTATTAAAAAAAAAAAACCTGATTAAAAACGCCAGAGAACTGAATAGACATTTTTCCAAAAAAGACACACAGATGGCCACAGGCACATGAAAAGACATTCAGCATATCTAATCATCAGGGAAATGCAAATCAAAACCACAATGAGGTATCACCTCACACCTGTCAGAATGGCTATCATCAAAAAGAACACAGGGCTTCCCTGGTGGCGCAGTGGTTGAGAGTCCGCCTGCCGATGCAGGGGACACGGGTTCGTGCCCCGGTCCGGGAAGATCCCACAGGCCGCGGAGCGGCTGGGCCCGTGAGCCATGGCCGCTGAGCCTGTGCGTCCGGAGCCTGTGCTCCGCAACGGGAGAGGCCACAACAGTGAGAGGCCCATGTACCGCAAAAAAAAAAAAAAAAAAAAAAAAAAAGAACACAAATAACACATGTTGGCAAGGATGTGGAGAAACGGGAACCTTCCTACACTGTTGGTGGGAATGTAAATTGGTGGAGCCACTGTGGAAAACAGTATGAAAACAGTATGAAAGCTAAAAATAGAACTACCATATGACCCAGCAATTCCACTCCTAATTCAAAATGATACATGCACCCCAATGTTCATAGCAGCATTATTTACAATAGCCAAGATATGGAAGCAACCTAAGTGTCCATAAACAGATGAATGGACAAAGAAGATGTGGTATATATATAGAATGGAATACTACTCAGCCATAAGAAAGAACAAAATCTTGCCATTTGCAGCAACATGGATGGACTTGGAGGACATTATGCTAAGTGAAATAAGTCAGACAGAGAAAGACAAATACTGTATATCACTTATATGTGAAATCTAAAAAATACAACAAACTAGAATATAACAAAAAAAGAAGCAGACTCACAGATATAGAGGACAAACTAGTATTTACCAGAGGGGAGAGGGAAAGGGGATAGGGGATCAATAGCTACAATCTATTAGGTATAAAATAAGCCACAAGGATATATTGTACAGCACAGGAAATATAGCAAATATTTTATAACAACTATAAATGGAGTATAATCTTTAAAAATTGTGAATCACTATATTGTTCACCTGTAATATATTATACATCAATTATACTTCAATTAAAAAAATACATTTTTAAAAAATTGTGATTATAAAAAAAAAGAAACAGAACTTCCCTGACAGTCCAGTGGTTAAGACTTTGCCTTCCAATGCAGGGGGTGCAGTTTCGATCCCTGGTCAAGGAGCTAAGAGCCCACATGGCTCATGGCCAAAAAATCAAAATATAAAAAACAGAAGCAATATTGCAACAGATTCAATAAAGACTAAAAAAAAAAAGAAGAAGAAAGAAAGAAGGAAAGGAGGTGGATAAAGATAAATAACTTCCCAATAATTATGTGCAGAAAAAAATTATAACTTCTAGATAATTCCAAATAAGTTTAAAAAGTCACCAAATGATTGGCCTGTCTGGGACACTCATAATAGTGTCCTGTCAGATCCCCTGCAGTGGGTATTGGTCTTCTGCTTGTGGGAGGAGAAGCCAGGTACTACATATTTATTTTACATGCAAATACACATACTCCTACAAACAGAAACACACACACACACACACACACACCCCTGTGACAAATATGTGGGCTAATCACTAAAGCTTCAGTTCATCCATCTATGAAATGGAGGTGACCTCACCAATCCCATAGAGTCATTTTAAGGATTAAAGGGGATCATGCATTTAAAGTGCTCAGCACAGTGCCCAGCATAGAGTAAGTACTCCATAAATGATGTTAGTGGTGGTGTCGCTGCTGCTTCATTAATGTTAAATTAAGGCAAAAAAAAAGACAGCGTTGGGCCCTGCAGGGTCTGGAGTGCTCCATCTCTGACATGTCAGGCAGCGGTCAGACAACCAGCTGTCACATGAGTTATGTAAGAGAGTCCTTTGTTAGATGGGAGGTTGAATCTCATGGATTCTGATGTCCCTTGTAACTCTGCCTCTGTGACTTTGCCTTTCTATGGTTTAACACACACATAGGGTCATCAGGTCTTGGGTCTTCCAATCCCACCCCACCTTAACTGTGTCTGCCAAAAAACAATAAACCTGCACATCAAAATAAGGTAAGAATATATGGCGAGATCTAATATCTGGGCACAGAAAAGGACCCCCCCACCTTGTTTCTTAATCATTTACTACAGTGCCTAATATCTACTTAATAAATGTTTCTTGATGAAATATTTCTAGCATGCTTGCTTTCTTTCTTCTCTACTTAATGAAAGCATTGCCTTTTCCTTGCCACTTAGAATAGTGAGTTTGGGCATGACATTTAGTACCTCTCCTGCCCTATACAAAGGATGCATGACTTCTAATCATATTCTTATTAAAATTAAAGTCCTCTATTACTAACCAATGCTGAATTCGTTGTCACACAGGGGTTCTTAATCTTTTGTATGGTGGGATGCCTACGTCAGTCACTAAAGCCTATAAATGCACAAATAAACTACATTGTAACAAAAAGGGACCAATTACATTGGAACACAGTTCCATCCATGGATCCCCAAGGCTCCATGAATGCCAGGCAAGAACCCATGAAAAAAGACCCGGTAAAGGATACACTTTCCGAAGACACAGATCGTGATGCATGTGCTAACCACTGATAACCACTGAATCACCCTTGGTCTCCAGCTCCCCATTTTTGCAAGCAGGTCATCATTATCAGCCCTATGCTGTCCTCTGATGCAGAGAAGACAAATTCCTCAAGTTAGCTACTTCTTGCCTATTTTTTCATTCTCTGCTGCAGGAAAGAATGTTCATACAAGACAGCAGAAGTTCTCTTCTGTTTGGCTCCCTGAGCATGTGTTACTAGGGTCATCATGGTAGGATGAACAGAACAATGGCTATGAAATGAGCCAGCACAGATTCTGAATCCCACTTCTGGCCTGGGGTACGTCACTGAGTGCTTCTTCCACTGAGGCATAGGAATAAGGAATGTTGTATTACAGGAATGGTATAAGTAGAGTGTCTGGCACAGAGCCTAGCGGATGGTTACTGTTCCACAGATGCTGATTTCTTTCTTCCATACAAGTAGTTGAAACAAGTAATGTGCTGGTTATTTCCCATTCACTCTTTCAAATCCACTCCCTGCCTTTCAACTGCCTCTTTGCTACAGGAGGTTAAGTATACACTGCATCAACGCATTCCCTTGCCCTTTGGCTTCACTTAGACCCAGACATTGAGAAGCACCATTTGGGTATTGGAAGCAAAGAAGAAAGTAAACTTAGATTTTAAAATCATCTAGCTCCCTCCCTACTGAGTCAGCCGAGCTGGGTGTGCACCTCTAACAAAGGCAGCCCTCTCCATAAACCGTCCTCTCTGGGCTCCCATAACCACGCCCTCCCTTACTCCTCGGGCCTAGGGATAGAATGACTCCTACGTTCCTAGCCCTAGAGTGATGCTCCATCCATTACTGATCTCCCTTAATCCCGCCCACACCATTACAAATAGTGCTTTTACTAAGGTCTCCTCAATGACCCCACTGGTATAGCATCTGTTTCCTGCTGGAACCCTGAATGACATAGACAATTGCTGGCAAAATGAGGAAGGCACCTAGAGCAGTCTGTAAGGTGTGTGTCAAATCATTCAGACACAATCACACACACACACACACACACACACACACACACACATTCTAGCTTGGTATTTGTTGTATTGGATGTGCCCTGGATGACACATCCATCCTTTTCCTTCTCCTGTTAAGAATGGCCCTTTTTATAGTGAAAAAAAAAAAAAAGAAGAACGGGTATCATTCTGAGATGTACAGAAATATTGAAACACTATATTGTGTAGCAGGAGCTAACATAGTGTTGTAGGTCAATTATACTTCAAAAACAAACAAACTCATAGAAAAAGAGATCAGGTTTGTGGTAACCAGAGGTAAGGGAGGAGGGAGAGGGGATTTGGATGAAGGCAGTCCAAAGGTACAAACTTCCAGTTATAAGATAAATAAGTAATAGAGATGTAATGTATGACATGATAAATATTATTAACACTGCTGTGTTATATATGAAAATTATTAACTAAATCCTAAGAGTTCTCTTCAAAAAATTTTTTTTCTTTTTATTTTGTAGTTATATGAGATGATGTACGTTCACTAAACTTACTGTGGTGATCGTTTCATGATGTATGTAATTCAAATCATTATGCTGTACACCTTAAACATATACAGTGCTGTATGTCAATTATATTTCAATAAAACTGAAAGGGAAAAAATAATAAAAGAAGGAGGAGGAGAAGTAGAGGAAGAAGAAGAGGAGAAGGAGAAGGAAGGAAGGAAAGAAGGAAAGAAGACACCACTAAGAAAAATAAGACAAGTCACTGACTGGGAAAGAACATTTTCAGCATACCTATATAACCAAATAACAATAACAAAAACAAAAAAAACTTGTATTCAGTACATGTAAATAACTTCTACAAATCAACAATAAAAAGACAAAAGGCAATTTAAAATGTGCAGAAAACATGCAGTCATCTCTAAATACACACAGACACACACACACACACACACACACACACACACACAATGGCCATTGAGCACTTGAAAAGGTAATCAACATCATTAGACATAGGGTAACGAAAATTAAAACCACGATATCACTTCATTCCAAGTAGGACGACCAAAAAAAAAAAAGACTGACAATACCAAACGTTGGTAGAAATGCAGAGCCACCGGAACACTCATCCGCTGCTGATCAGTGTATAAAATGATACAACTACATTGGATGGGCATTAAATTGACGATTGCTGAATCTGGGCGATGGGTACATGCATATTCATTACTCTACACTCCCTAATTTTGTATAGGTATGAAATTTTCTATCACAGAAACTTTAAAAGAAAAAAGAGTAAATGTCTGTACCCAAGGAAATGATCCTGATTCTCAGGAAAAAGATCTATTTTCCCCAGCAATTAATACCAACCAATGGTATTGGTTGTTTCATACTCAGGCTGCACATCAGAGGCTTTTTAAAAATATCAATCCCAGTCCCTACCCTGGACCATTAAACCTGAATCTCTAGGGATAGGGACCAAGCATTTTTTTAAACTCCCCTGGGGAGTTTAAAGCTCAGCCATGGTCAAGAAACACAGATAAATACCAATACAATCTTAACTCCTGGTTACTTTTCATGCCCTCTTTGGATGTCATAACAGTTAGGGACCTGACAAGAAACAGAATTCACCCCACATGGTACTATTTGTAGAAATCTCAGCAGGATTAAGAGAATGAGTGCACCCAACAAGAAACCACTGCATGAATTAATCCCTGAAGATGAAGGGATAAGCAATGGAACAGTGCTTCCAGAGCCCAGTGAGGGCCAGAGCTGTGGGAGAGCCACAGTCCTGCATGAAGCCAGGTGCCAAGGCCTAAGGGAACACAGATAAGTACCCTGACCTCCCTCTAGCCCCACCTACCAGGCTGGCAGGGAAGTGACACAGAGCAGGACAGAGACGGCAGGGGGAAGAGGATGATGTCAGGCAGTTACACGTGCCCACTGCACAGAGGTCAACAATTCCAATTCCCTGCCACTGGTCTGGCCTGCCCACCAATGCCTGGCTTCCCCTTCTTGCCCACTGGTGACTGGGGGAACAGCTGAATCACTTTCCTGAACCCACCAATGCGGAAAAGGCCAGAGGCCAGTCTGGGAGGGTGCAGGGCAGGGCTTTCAGTTCTGCAGAGACTAAACATCAGTCTCAGACAAACAATATAAGTCACCAATCTACAGAAACTATGGAATCACATGTTATCTCAGCAGCAGAGAGTTAACCTCTGATTTCCCTTTCCTGGCCACTCATTATTGAAAGAAAGAAGGAAAGAAAGGAAAAAAGGACAGAGACTGGAAAGTATTGTGTTCGATGACTGTATCTGAAAATGCTGTATGAAATCTCATTATTTGATGTAGAAGGTCTAGGTAAATCATCTAGCCCATCCCCCTCATTTTACAAGTAAGAAAACTGAGACCAGAGAGGTGAAGTGATTTACCCAAAGTCACCATCTGGTTAGGAACAGAGTCCAAATATTGTGACCCCCAGCCCAGGGCACAACTCATGACACCACACAGCCCCTCAAGTGGTTGACCTCTTTGCCAGCCAAAACGGGACCATTAGACTCCCAGGGTAGCAAGATCATGTAAATACCTGCCACTTAAATTTTACCTTTCATTTCTATCTAGATGTGATGGCCCAGATCTATTTCACAGTAATTACTTGGTCCATCTCAGGGGGCAGAGTTTTTACAGCTGAGAAAGGAAATAAATGCCAACAAGCTTCCAGCTGGCTACCCCCAAGAGCAGCTGATCCAGAAGGCCGGGGCTGAGTGGGCCACCTAAGACAGTGAAAAGTTGTCCCAGCCGCGTGAGCATTAGAAGGAAGCAGCCTTCATTAGCCTCCTGATAAAAAGCTAGTCAGCTCCCCAAACAGCTGGGTCCTGCATTTATTTACTCAGCCTGCAGGCCTGGGAGCTGGCATCCCAGAAGCTGGCACAGTCGATACATGGTAGAAGCTTAGGCAAGGGCCCTTCCCTGGCAAATGAGGAGTCTCTCTCCTCTGTTGGGGGGAAGACACAGGTGATGGGAGACACTGAGGTAGCAGATCCCAGGGATGGAGACAAGGAAGCAGCATGTTCTCCCCAGCACCAGGCAGGAGGCAACGGGGCAACGACTGAGGGCAGCGCTTCTAAAACAAGATCAGCTCTCCTGAGTCTGGGATCCTTAAACGGAGGTCCAACCAAGGATGAGGGGAAAGACCAGAGATGTTCCAAGATTTCTTCCGCTCAGAGAGCCACATCCTAGAAAGGGTCAGCAGAGGGTGGCTCCCGCCAGCCCACATCCCAGAATCCTCAGCCACAGCCCTGTCAGTTCCCTTCATAGCACATCACAATCTGGAATTACAAATTTAATTGTTTGTTTACTTGTTTATTATCTGTCTCCCACACATGACTAAGTTCCACGAGGCCAGGGAGTGTTGCACCCAGTATAAGGATGGCACCTTGTACATCGTAGGCACACAAAGAATATCTGATGGAAGTGTTAAATAAATGGGTGACTGTGAAATATCCTTACTCCTTAAGAAGGACAAACCACTTGCAGAGGCAAATGAACTCTGGCATTTGTAAGTAGGATCAATTACAGTGTTCCTGTATCTCCACTTACCTGGCCAACTGGAACCCACTCTGCCCTGTAAGATGATAACATTTGTATAGAGCTTTGTGGATACTGAAGCACTTTCATAGCAAGGCTTACCCAAAATAACTGCACTAATAAGTAGGAAACACTTATTCTACCTCCAAATCCAATGTTCTTCCCTCCGTCCCTAGCATGATCAGGGTCCTAGTTCTGAGCATACACCAGGCACAGGCTCTCTTGTTCCATGTTTGCAGAAGAAAAACAGGAGTCCTGAGAAAATACTGGCTTTGCTAGTCAAAGTTAGGCCTGAAGCAAGAGCCAAAAGTCCTTGAGGGATTTGAAAGGAGGAAAAAAGGAAATTGAGGCTGAAAGGGGCATGTACACTTCCCCCGCTGGTAGAGAAGAAGAGAAGCAAAGGAGAAAAAAGAACCAGAGAAAAAGGGAGTGTTTCTGGTCTGGTGATTAAACAGTGAGATTAACGAAGTGGCCGCTAATCCTCCATTTTGCCCCAGATGAAGAAGGTGCTTAGTCACTAGGAAAGGACAGGCCACCCCGCTGCGCTGCCGCTGCCGGGAACTCATGTTCCCAGCGGGGTGTGCATTAAGCACCCGTCATTTGTGCATTAAGCCCCTGTCTTTTGAAGGGCAGAGTACTTGACATATAGTAAAACTATTGTTGTTATTAATAATGCCAACACTTTAGATTTGCATAGCTCCTTCCTCCTAAGAGTTTAAAGCCTTTCATACATTTTGTCTAATTCCCTCTCAGAATTTTTATCAGAAAAGTGTTTGCAGGTTGCTCTGTAAATGTAGGTAAAAGTTCTTTGAAACATTTAAACACATTTTAGTCTTATCTATTCTCTCTTCCCATCCCTGGTTTAGTACATTTCCATTTTGATTATCTGTCTTTGAAACGCCAATTTTCAAAACAGAAACCTAAAAGGGCAACTATAAACCTCCAACCTCTGGCCAAACTTACTTCCTTTCCATACCTCTGTCATAAGGAGTGTAGACGCTTCTCTCACTTCAAAAACAGCACAGGACTGAGGAGGGGTAGGGGAAAGATGGACTGGGAGTTTGGGGTTTGCAGATGCCAACTATTATGTGTAAATGGATAAACAACAAAGTCCTACTGAATAACACAGGGAACTATATTCAATATCCTGTGATAAACCATAATGGAAAAGAATGTGTGTGTGTGTGTGTGTGTGTGTATATATATATATGTGTGTGTGTGTCTGTGTGTGTGTATAACTAAGTCACTTTGCTGTACAGCAGATATTAATACAACATTGTAAATCAACTATATTTCAATAAAATAAATTTTTTAAAAAACAGCGCAGGGCTCACTTCTCCCCACCCTTGCCCCATCCTCCCTTTGGTACTTCTGTTCCTGAAGTAACTAAGGGGTAGAAACAATAGTTAATTCACGTTGAGTGTCTACTCTGTCCAGGCCACTGTGCTGATTGCTTTACAAACGCCGTCTTATTTAATCCTTGGGACACAGACTTCTAGTTGTCCCCCAGTATCCACAGTAATAGAAATTTTAGCTGGGCACACAGCTGTATTTCCAGTCTCCCTTGCAGCTAGGTGTGGCCATATGACTATTTTCTGGTCAATAATTATAAGTATCTGTGGAGAATTCCAGGGACATAGCACCATCTTTAAGCATGTTTTTTCCTCTCCCCTGACTTCACATGGATTCCACTGGTTTTTACATCCTGAGAACCCAAAACATAACCCATTGAAAACCCCTGCTCTGACTTTTTCCTGATGATGGTTCAAATTGCTCGCTAATTCCTTGACTTCTCCATCTTACCCCTTTTATATTGGTGGTCTTTGTTCTCCCCGTCTTAGACCAACCTAATGTTAAAGGAAAACAGCCTGCCAATTTCAAGCAGTCTAGAACAATTTTCCTCTTGTCCTCTTCCTTCTACAGATCTTCCCCTTCTCCTCACCTCTTCCCAATCCATTTGTAACACCACTATCCACCAGGACCCATTCTGCCTCCCAGAAGAGACAGCCAGGCTCCTACTCTGTTTGCGTCTGCTGACATCACCCCCCCACACACCCACCTCCTCCATTCCATTCCTTCTCAGTACTTATTACCTCCTGGCCCACATTATCTCACCCACTTCACACTTTCTCGTTTCTCTTGACTGCAACAGCCATACTGGGGTTTCCCCATAATCCCTCTTAGATCAGGAAGGCAAATATTTATAATTATCCCTATTTTATCAATGGGAAAATAGAGGCACAAAGAGATGTGAGGATTTGTCCATGATTGCACAAAAGAAGGAAGGTGACACCATAGCCTTTGGAATCCCAATCCAGGGCCCTTCTTTTCCCCCCTACTTTCCTTTCATTCTCTCAGATTCCCTGAAGATAAGGGAATAGGTGGCAACTTTTACTGTCAATTATGGGCACAGCTGGCAGCTTCTCCAAGGTCCTTCAGCAAGTCTTCACTGAAATGAGAACCAAGTGGTCTTCACTCTACCCACCTCATCCTCTGCCTCCAACAAGCCAATACCAGAGAGCTGAGGGAAGTGATTTTATATAGAGAGACTTCAACTGATGGACTTCCAGGTATGAAGAAGAGATGGACATAGTTTTCAATAGTAAGTCCTTCAACACAAGGGAAAACACACTCCTGACAGTTCAGGAGAACCCATGTGTTAGAGAGAAAAGAGTCTTGACCTGAGCTCTACCATTCACCAGAGCATCAGGAGAAATAGGGCTGAGGGGGACTTCTCTGGTGGCGCAGTGGTTAAGAATCTGCAAGCCAATGCAGGGGACGCGGGTTCAAGCCCTGGTCCGGGAATATCCCACATGCCACGGAGCAACCAAGCCTGTGTGCCACCACTACTGAGCCTGTGCTCTAGAGCCCGCGAGCCAGAACTACTGAGCCCACACGCCACAACTACTAAAGCCCGCACGCCTAGAGCCCACACTCCGCAACAAGAGAAGCCACCGCAATGAGAAGCCCGTGCACCACAGCAAAGAGTAGCCCCTGCTCGCCACAACTAGAGAAAGCCTGCACGCAGCAACAAAGACCCAACACAGCCAAAAGTAAATTTTAAATTAATTAATTAATTTTAAAAGAAAGAAATAGGGCTGAGAACAGAATACCAAATCTGTGTGGCCTTGAACAAGACCTTTCCCTTCTCTGGAGAGTGCTTCCATCTTCAGCATCAGGACCCACTGAAACCAGGCACTCAGATGCTCAGGGGATGCTGAGTGTCATACAGAAGCTGCAACAGCACTGAGAAGGTACCATCTAGAGACAGAATTAGAGAAGCAAGGGCTATTTTATTAACTCAACCAGGATTTGTGGATTAACTGGAAGTGGATGAAGGCAGAGAAGTCACTACTTCATAAAGCCAGGTGTCTTAGCTATCTTTGTACCCCTAGTTTTTATCACCCACAGAATGTCCTAAATATCTGATGAATAAAGGAAGGAATGAAATGGGAGTGAGGCTAGGAAGTTGACCAAACATCCCTTATTGGGTAAGATGGCTCCATATTCCATCGTGATATTTGGGTCTGCATCCTAGATACCTGAGAGACTGAGATTGGAGAACAGCAGATTTTCCTACTTATTCAACATGGTTTCACACATTCACATTTTAAGTGCATTCACATACATCATCCTATTTATTATGATATTGAAGAGTAACCAACAGAGAAGATTTGGTTATCAAAATTGTACTGTGAAGAACCTGATGCTCAGAGATACTCAAGTAGCTGATTCCACATCCAGAAAGGGAAGGATCCAGATATTCTAACTCTAAACCTGTGCTTGTTCCAGGATCAGGTACTCTAGGAGCTGGATACTGTAGGGAAATCACCCACAAAGAGAGGGACCCAACCACCTGACATCACATAGGAAAGAGTTGCATATCACACCATCAACTTCCACCTTTTGGAAAGGGCTGCTAGACATATAACCCTCAACTACTGGCCCCCTGGATGGCCCAAAGAGCCCAGAAGTGTGGCTGGAAAAAGGACTAAGTGCAAATGAGTGTCACTAAGAGCTGGCCAAGAGGGGTGGGGGTGTGGAGTGAGTAGGTGGTTATGTTCCAAAATTGGCCAGTGGGAGTGGACAGAACAAAGCACAGAAAAGTAACATTTCTTGAGTACCTACTATGTGGCCGGCTGTATGATAAAAACTTTACTTACACTGTGTCTTTAGTACCCACAACAATGCTCCATAGTCAGTAGCATTAAGCTATTTAACAGATAAGGAAACAGAAGATCAGGGACGTTACTTCACTTGTCTAGAAGTCAGACAGTTAGAAGATGGCAAAGCTATGACTCAAACTGGGGTCCATAGGAATCCAACACCCATCCTCTCTGCACTATTTAGGCTGCCAAACTGTAAGAATATTACCAAAGTTCCTGAACTACCAAGGCCATTACAGGCATAGAGAAATGGCATAAAATTGAATTGTTTGTGTAGAGGATTCTTTCAGTTGGCTATTTAGCATCCATTTCCTTTTTCCTCCTTCCTAAAAAAAATCTCAATTCTGTTCAACTATCCATCCACCTCTCGTGTAACCCAGGCGACTCAGAAAAGCTTACCCTTTTCTAACTCTGGGCATAGATCCTGATTAGTCACAACAAATCAATGGATAGCATTTTTCTGGTGATTCTCACTGATCACACAGTGGACATATGACCTAAATTGGCCCCATCAGATCACATGAAAAAATTCACATTCCATATTTCAGGAAGACGTCCCTCCCTCACTCTTTCCCTTCTCTCCGCCATCTCTCTATCCTCCTCTCCCTCTCTCTTTATCCTAATGCATAAAATCAAGGGCACAGGTTTTCCCAGTTTCTATCGGCAGCCATCTTGTGACCAGGAGGAGAATTAGTCCAAAGGTGAAACAATGTATGGATTACATATCACAGATATGGAGACAACCTGGCTTCTTGTTGATATTGCTGAACCACTGAGTCACTCAACTCTGAAGCTTGCCCTACTTATGGATTCACTGTTATATAAGGTAATTAATGTTCTATGTGTTTAAACCAGGTTGAATCAGAATTTTTGTTATTTGCAGCCAAAATCCTTCTGACAGTTTGTTTTTTCATCCTCTGTCTTCACAAAAGATATGAAAATGATTCAAGTTAGGATGGGAGTGGTTAGTGAGGAAATGAGAGTTTGAGTCACTAATACGTGCCCTAATTCAGTACTTTGAAACTCATCAGTGCTCATCAACACTTAGTACTGATGCAGCACATGGACAGTACTCCTGACCCCCTGCTGCCTATCCAGATGGCTTCCTGGCAACTCTGGATTTGATAGGTAAATTCTCAGACTTGTGTCATACAGCCATAAGGGATAGGGACAGCCTAAACTGGTTTTAATTAAGCAGTTGGAGGCTGAGAGGAAACTCTTGGTCAGGTGTTGGAAAATCCTCCCAGTGGCTTGGCTGAGGAGAAAAGAAGATTCTGCGTGAGTGGGTGAGATGAGTAAGAGCATGTCCCCACCCCAGCCCCACAGTGTGGGTTGGTGTTGTACGGGGGTTTTTGATTCTCCGTTTTGTAGGTGTAGGAATGTCTGAGAATAAGTAGAGGTGGGAGGAAAGGATAATGGAAGGAAAGGAGCTGGGGCGTTGGAGAAAAAGAAGAGGGAGCCCAAAGACTAAAGGACCTTGTGACTCTGTGAATAGCCTGAAGGCTTTGGGATCTCCCTCAGGAGAAAACTACCCTTGGCAAAGCAGCAGAAAAACCAGGCTGGGGGGGTAGACCATTTATTCACAGACACTTGCAACAACAGGGGCTGTATGGAGGCAGTTCTGCAGGCACTTTGCAGGCTGCAGGCCACTGCTTGAAAGTTATAGACGAAGAAAAAAGAAAAAAAAGAAAAACAGAAGGTGGAGGGAGAGACAGAGAAAGAGAGAGAGAGAGAGAGGGAGGAGCCCTCATTTCTGAGAACATATGAGTCACTTTCCGGAGACTCCCAGAAAAATCTGGGAGACATTCAAGGGACTAAGTTCTTGCAGTTATGATGTAGAGACTCAGAGCTATCAATTTTTAGGTATTGATAACTATGTGGCCATATTTGAGCTCACAGGCGACTAAATCATGAGACGTCTGGATTACAGTAGTATTCCTAGGGTGACCAACTCATTCTAATTTGCTTGGGCCTTTCCTGATTTTAGCAATGAAAGCCCCATGTCCTAGAAAACTCCTCAGTCCAAGTCAGGTCAAAACATCTCCTCATAAGCAGCCCCTATCCACTCAGCCCTTAGACTGAACATGTCCCACACTGGCCATTCTCTACCATTCTCTACATCTACATCAAAATGATTCAACTAGACCCAACAAAAACAAAAGCTGATGACTCTCATTGCCCTAAGCCTTACTTGGGCTCCTGAAGTTGTGTTAACTAGCCTGGTTAGAAATCAAGGAGCATCCCAAGAGGAAGAAACCCTGGCCTGAAAGAAAGAAAGGGGACAATGGGTAATAGCAAAGAGATGGCAAAAATCCCCAGTGTACTAAGTACCACATAACAGATGTCAAGCCTTGCTTACTTTGGGAAGCTGCCAAGCACCTAATGAGCAAAAGAAAGGCTAGTTCAGATGCTTCTTTAAAAGAAATTAGCCAGGGAACAATCAAAAGCCTTGAATGAGCAATTAGCCCAACTGGCCAAGACTTAAAACTCCTACCTCGATCAAAACAGTTAATTGAAATTATTACCCTTTGGAGGGGAATTACTCTTTTTGAAATTAGTGAATGTGTCATTAGGGTTATGAAGAGCTACAAGGAAAAGGTCAATAAAGCATTTATTTGGAAAGAAGGCCAAACTCTTTATTCAAAACCACAGTAATTAAATCAACAATGTATTCAGCCAACGTGGCATCCTTGAACTATTATGTTGAATATAATAAGGTATACTCTGTTCTAAGTTATCGTGGAGCAGACAGGCTATCTACCAAACCCAGTCAGGGAAAAGGGGAAAATGGAAGCATATGTAAACCAAATAGTCTGCTATGGTCACCCAAATTCAGCCTTGGAATGAGCATGAAAATGGAGATCCCCAGATGCCATCAAGTGTGGTCTATTTAGACATCACTGACTCTGACTTAAAGGCATCCTTCCTTTCATGTTCATTGTAGAGTAGATGTTCAATAAGACGTTTTAACTGCACTATTTTGGTTATTCCAATAATTTAGACCAGTGGTCCTCAAACAGAAGCAAATTTGTCCCCAGGGGACATTTAGCAATGCCTGCAGGCATTTTTATTTGTCACTCCTTGGTGGGGGTGATGGGCAGGAGTGGTTGCTACTGGAATCTAGTAGGTAGAGGACACTACTAAACATCCTGCAATGTACAGGGCAGCCCCTACAATAATCACCCAACCCAAAATGTCAACAGTGCCACTGTTAAGAGACTTTGATTCAAATACACTCTAATTTGACGTTTGATTTTGCTCCAACTATAAAAAGAAAGGCTTTCTTGACAAATTAATGGCACTAACATGATAAATGAAAATATTAGTTTGAGAAATAAAATAACAGTATTTGAGAAACTTCCTTGCATGTCAACATTGAGTGTAACAATGACAATTCTTTTGTCTTTTCCTTAAAGCCAATGTGTCAGGATTTTTAATTGGTAGTCTTTCTTTAATTAGTTCTTTAAAGTATTAACACTGTATATCCATTCAAATCTTCCATACTTTAATCATTTTTACTTATTAAGACTGAATTTCTATAAGTATGTCCTGGGGATATAATACACACCATGGTGACTATAGTGAACAAGTCTGTATTGTATATTTGAAATTTACTAAGAGTGTAGATGGTAAAAGTTCTCATCACAAGAAAAACTAAATTTGTAACTATGTGAGGTGATGGATGTTGACTAAACTTATTGTGGTAATCATTTTAAATATATACATATATTAAATCATTATGTTGTACATCTAAAACTAATACAATGTTATATGTCAATTATATCTCAATAATTAATGAATAAATAGATAGATAAATAGACTGGGTTTCTCTATAGCACTGAGCCAATTATTCAAAATTAGTGAGTTTTTTCCTTACTGAAATATATTTATATATATGATAATTATATATACATATAATTATCCTAAAATGAACTAATGTATTCATTTTTTATTTTTAATCAAACTTCTCTTTAATGAGAACTCAACTAAAAAGAGATCATATCATTTTTATGTTTCTTTACCTAGTTAGCTAATCATCCAGGCTTTAAAAAAAAAATAGTAGAACACCACTTTGTCTCTTTGCCCAAAGAGACAGGAGCTAAATTTTTGGCTGGAGTTTAACTCTATATTTCAATTCCCAAGCATTCAATATTTATTACCTGGGAGACTTCTTTGTCAACAGAGCACATATTAAACCCAGTTACTGGAAGTATGTTTAGATTATATATGTTAATTTACATTTGACAAACTTGCCTCTCTGGCACCTGCTGGGACACTAGCTAAATGCATAGCCTGGTTGTATTTATCCAAACTCCATAAACAAAAAAGCCAAATCCCCACACAGGGTATAAAAACATGAATTACATGATCCAGTGAGAGTTCCTGAGGGAAATGGCAGCTTCCAAGAAAAAAAATTATTCCAGGATAAGTCACAATCTTTGATGAGTCATGTGTTTTTCACCTTGTCTTTCTCCAGAGGAGTGAAGAAGCACCCTTTGAAAGAACATAGTAAGCAAAAACATAGGTAAATACAACCTTCTTTCCTTCTACTCTTGAGTCTTCTAAATTATGTTTGATGGTTGAAGCAAAAATTATAATACGGCCTAATATAGTTCTAAATGTATAGAGAGGAAATATCTAAGACATCTTTATTATAAATAGGGGGAGAAGGGGCATAAAGGGAGGCAAGATACAAAAGACATAAAGGGAGGGACATAAAGGGAGGCAAGATACAAAAGACCTCATACAAAACTGGCAAAATTATGACACCAGCAGACTGTGATAAGATGTGTGTGTGTGTGTGTGTCTGTGTCTGTGTGACATACCACCTAAAGCAGCCACTAAAAACACTCTACAGAGAGAAACACTCAAAGACACTGTAGGTAAATCAAAATGGAATTCTACCAAATGTTCAAATAACCCACAGGAAGGCAGGAAAAAGGAAACAGAGGAATTTTAAAAATTTTAAACATAGAGGAAGAACAGAAAGCAAAAGATAAAATGGCAGATTTAAACCTTAACATAACAATAATTATATTAAATATAAACAGTCTGATTAAAAGTAAAAGGTTGAAAGTAAAAGGATGGGAAAAGATACATCATGCAAACACTAATCAAAAGAAAGATGGAGTGGCTGTTTTGACATCAGATAAAGTTGACTTCAAAGCAAAAAAAAAATTACCAGAGTCAGACAGGGACATTATACAATGTTTAAAAGGATCAATCAACCAATAAAACATAGCAATCCTAAATGTAAACATACCAAACAACACAGATGCCAAATATATATAGCAAAAACTGATGGAAGCTTTTGGAGAAATAGACAATTTCACAAGTATATCTGGAGACTTCAACACCCTTCAATCAACAATTGCTAGTATATCTAGACAGAAAATCAGCAGGATAAAAAAGAACTCAACAATTACCATTAACCAACAGAATCTAATCAACATTTATAAAACACTCTACCCAACAGCAGCAGAATACACGTTCTTTTCAAGTGTCCACAGAACATATACCAAAATAGACCATATCCTGGATCATAAAACAAACCTCAACAAACTTTTAAAAATTAAAATCATACAGAGGGTGTTCTATGACCAAAATGGAATTAAAACAGAAATCAATAACAAAGATAACAGGATAATCTCCAAACACCTGGAAACTAAACAACACACTTGTAAATAATTTATAGGTCAAAGAGGAAGTCTCAAGGAAAATCAAAAAATATATTTAACTGAGCAAAAATGAAAATACAAGGTAATAAAATTTGTGGGACAGAACTAAGGCAGGGCTGAGAGAGAATTTTATAGTACTAAATGCATACATTAGAAAAAATAAACCCAAATCAAGCAGAAGGAAGGAAATGATAAAGAACAAAAACAATCTCCCGACCCAGATGGTTTCATTGGAAATTTCTACCAAATGCTTAATAAAGAATTAACACCAATTTTACACATACTCTTCCAGAAAACAGAAGAGAAAGGAACACTTCCCAGTTCATTTTATGAAGCTAGTATCATGCTGAAACCAAAACCAAACAAAGACAGTATTAAAAAAAAGAAAACCACAGACAAATATCTCTCATGAACATTGATACAATAATCCTTAACAAAATACTAGCAAATGGAATTCAGTAATATAAAAAACTTACAGACCATGATCAAGTGGGGCTTATTCCAGGGATGGAAGGCAGTCTCAATATTCTAAAATTAATCAATACAATCCACAATATCAAAGGCTAAAGAAGAAAAACATACGATCATATCAGTCAATATAGAAAAACACTGGACAAAATTGAACACCCATTCATGATTTAAAAAAAAAAAATCTCAGAAAAATAGGATACAGGAGAACTTCCTAAACTTGATAAAGAACATCTAGAATACACTTACAGCTGATATTATACTTAAGGGTAAAAAACTGAATGCTTTCCCTTTAAGATGAGGAATGAGGCAAAGATGTTCACTCTCACCACTTTTACTCAACATAGTCCTGGAAGTTCTAGCCAACATATTATGGCAAGAAAAGGAAATAAAAGGCATTCGGATCAGAAAGCAAGAATTAATACTGTCCCTATTTTCCAATGACTTAATTATCTATATAGAAAAACCGAAGGAATCTACAAAACATCTCCTGGAACTAATAAATGAGTTCAGGAAGGTTGTAGGATACAAAATAAACATACAAGAATTGACTGTTTTTTACATACTAGCAATAGACATGTGAATACAAAAATTTTAAATATAATACCATTTAAAATCACTCAAAAAATGAAATACTTGGGCTTCCCTGGTGGCTCAGTGGTTGAGAGTCTGCCTGCCGATGCAGGGGACACAGGTTCGTGCCCCAGTCTAGGAAGATTCCACATGCCGTGGAGCAGCTGGGCCCGTGAGCCATGGCCACTGAGCCTGAGCATCCGGAGCCTGTGCTCCGCAATGGGAGAGGCCACAACAGTGAGAGGCCCACGTACCACAAAAAAAAAAAAAAAGAAAAAAGAAATACTTAGGTATAAATCTTACAAAACATGTGCCATACTTCTATGCTGAAAACTATACACTATTGATTAAAGAAATCAAAGATCTAAATAAATGTAGAGACATACCATGTTCATGGATTGGAAGACTCAACACAGCTAAGATGTCATTTCTCCCTGAACTGACATACAGTTTTAACACAATTACTATCAAAACCCTAGCAAGATTTTTTTGTATCTATAGACAAGATTATTCTTAAAATGTGTATGGAAAGACAAAAGAGCTAGAATAGACAAAACATTCTGAGAAAGAAAATAAAGTGGTAGGAATCTATCTACTCATCTTTGAGACATTTTTTGTTCTAGTCCAATCCCTTGGCTTTTTTTTTTTTTAATAAATTATTTATTTATTTATTTATTTTTGGCTGTATTGGGTCTTCATTCTGCATGTGGGCTTTCTCTAGTTGCAGTGAGCGGGGGCTACTCTTCGTTGTGGTGTGTGGGCTTCTCATTGCAGTGGCTTCTCTTGTTGTGGAGCACAGGCTCTAGGCACACGGGCTTCAGTAGCTGTGACACATGGGCCCAGTAGTTGTGGCTCACAGGCTCTAGAGTGCAGGCTCAGTAGCTGTGGTGCACGGGCTTAGTTGCTCCATGGCATGTGGGATCTCCCTGGACCAGGGCTCGAACCCATGTCCTCTGTATTGGCAGGCAGATTCTTAACCACTGCGCCACCAGAGAAGCCCGCTTTGAGACTTATTATATAGCTACCATAATCAAGACTGTCTGATACTAGTGGAGAGAGAAACACATAGATCAATGGAACAGAGTAAAGAATGCAGAAACAGACGCATAAAATTACGCCCAACTGATTCTTGACAAAGGAGCAAAAATAATTCAACAAATGGTGCTAGAGGAATTGGTCATCCATAGGTCCAAAAAAATGAACTCTGACCTAAATCTTATATCTTACACACAAATTGACTCAAAATGGATCACAGACTTAAATGTAAATCATGAAACTATAAAACATTAGAAAGAAAACTTAAGGGAAAATCTTCAGGATCCAGGGTTAGGCAAAGAATGCTTAGACTTGATACCAAAAGCATAATCCATAAAAGGAAAAATCAGTAAGTTAGACTTCATCAAAATTTTAAAGTTTGCTCAGCAAAAGACTCTGTTAAGAGAAAATATTTGCAAACTGCATATCCAACAAAGGACTAGCAACTAGAATATATAAAGAACTTTCAAAACTTAACAGTAAAGAAACAAACAATCCAATTAGAAAATGAGGGAAAGAAATGAACAGACATTTCACCAAGGAAGATATACAGATGGCAAACAGGCACACAAAAAGATTTTCACATCACTAGCCACTAAGGAAATGTAAATTAACACCACAATTAGATATCTCTACACACCTATCAGAATGACTAAAATAAGAAATAGTGACAACATTAAATACTGAAGAGATTGTAGAGAAACTGGATCATTCGCACATTGCTGTTGAGAAAGTAAAAAGGGATAGCCTCTCTGGAAAACATTTTCTTAAAGAACTAGGCATGTGACTACCATATGACCCATCAACTGTATGCTGGGAGTGGAAAACTTCTCTGTAGGATTGTCAAGTGTATGTGAGATGCTCAAAATTCCTGAATCTCTCCAGCCCAACAAATGCCACCCTTTCCCCATTACTGCAACAACTAAAACTTGCCTTACTCACTCCAAAATCACCCGCAATGGACAAGACCAGCCACACTGAAAACCACTGCATTAGATGCTGACAATAATCTATAGAGCTGGTAGGAAAAGGCTACTTTATAAACGAGAAGCTGAAGGGTCTCAGTGAGATTAAGGCACCCAAACAAAATCATACAGCAAGTAATTTCTATACCACTGTTTTCCACCACTTCATACTGCCTCACATAATCATCTCATGCCATTACATTTCTAGTTATCTACAATTTTCATATCTCTTTTAAAAGTATTATCATAATTGATCCTTAAACTGTTCTGGCTAAAACCAAATGGTAGAAGGCCAAGATAGTGACAGTGGTTGCAGTCTCTTTTAGCCCATATGGTTGACATCCTGGCAGGTGCTAACCTAAAGCTGGCAGCCAAAGGAGGGCCAGACAGCCTGGAAGGCCAGATATGTTCACTGCCATAACCGTGGGATTGGCCAGGACCTTACTCTGCTTCACTTAGAAGTGAGGGGTTATTGCTTACACAGTTCTCCCTTCTCCTTTTCTTAATCAGGAGAATCTGCATCAATAGCAACAGCAACAAAAGTATCAAAAGAAAGCTCATTGATAGCATTTCTGATGATGCTTCATGAAGTACATGAAAAGAAACAAGGAGGTATGTCTTTAACATTAACCCACAGGTAGAAGATACCACTCTCACTCACACCTCACAACTTCCTGCCTCTGCATCTGCAAAATGCTCACATTCCTACTCATAGTTGCCTCCTTCCCACCCAGTGTAGTAAGGCTCCCCTGCTTAAGACTTATCCCTCCCCGTTTCTGGAGACCACCCACTTTCACCTCATTTTATTGATTACCCCATCTCTTTGCTGCATCTTCAGACTTTCTCATCCACTGGCTCTTTCCCATGGAGCTCCTTTAGCCTTGTGTTCTCTTCAGAATATAGTCCCTCTCCTCCTGAAGGAGGATGTTCCACTCCTCTTCCCAAAGGAATCTGGCGTTTGGCCCATCACTGCACTTTAACTTCTCTTGCCGAAGATGCCGACGTCTACCTTTGGGCTAACTCTTCCAGGCGCTCTTCGCTCCTTATTTTAGTTCACTCATTCTCATCATTTCATACTGTTAACCTCTCCCTTACTGAACACGCTCTACCACAGCCCAGGGCCCCCTGGTTTTCCTCCTGCTCTCTCATCACTGGACCTTCCTCTTCCTCTGCCTGTCACTCAAACGTTGATTCCTTAGGCTGACTTCTCTTTTCCCTTCATACCCTCTCCCATCATTTCGGTTATCATCTATATTACCAGCCCACACCACTCTCTCAAGCTCCAGAGCCATGGAACCCACCTTCTACTCAACACCCACACCTTGACCCACTGGGACCCAAATTCAACAAGTCCAAGACTGAACAATCATCCTCCCCCCTCAAACCTTTCCTTGAATCTGTATATGACACTTTCATACAACAGCCACCCTTGACTGTTCTCCTTCCTCACATCCACATTAAATTTCTCACCACGTCTACTTCACCTTCTCAAAGTCCTTCAAACTATCTTCATTTCCAGTGACACTGCCTTAGACCACCAGACCACCCCCAACATTTATCAACTGGAAATCTGCAATAGCTTCCTAACTGGTCTCTCTGCCCCTAATTGTGCCCCCTTTCCATTCTTTCAATCTCAATATGAGTGATTTTCTAAAATGTGAATCTGACATCATTTTCAGTCTCAAAACCCTTCAGTAATTTCTCAGTGTCTTTCAGATGAAGCCTAACATTACCATGGCCTCTGATGGGGCCCGACCTATCTCTCCAGCCTAATCTCCTTCTCCCTTCCCTATCTCACACCCTATAGCTACTTCCTCCGAAAAGTAAACTTCTTTCAATTCTCAATGCACCACATTATCTTTTGCCCCTAGGACTTCAAACAAGAAGAACTCACTGTCTGGAACCTTCATCTCTCAACTCCTCCCTCAGCTGGCTACCCTCTACTCATCCTTCAGACCTCACATACTACTACTTCCTGACCTCTGTTTGATGGGGCTGAGTCCCCCTGCTTTGTTCTCCCAACATCCTGAACTTTCTCTATCATGACACTTAGCACACCTCTTCATAACTGCTCATTTAACTATCTGTTTAAGCTGTCACTTGAGGATACTGGTCTACCTTGCTTACTTTTATATCCATAGTGCTAGCACAGTGCCTAGAACACCCAATCAATATAGTTTTGAACAGAATGTATTAAAGAAGGAGTGAAGTATCAAGAAACTAAAGCCTGTATGGCCACTCTCCTGGGACTGAGCAGTCCCCTCTGCTTCATGTTCTGGCTCATTCAACCTTATGGCGACCCCTGTGCACACCCTCACTCATGTCCCCAACCTCTGCACGTTGTCACCAGTGCTCTCTGTTCACGTCATGTCAGCTTTCAGAAAACAGTGCCCATATTGCATGACCTGCTGGACCAGCATCAGGAAGGACCTCTGGATGTCATGATTTCAGAAACCATAAGAAAATTCACTCCCTGTCCCACCACAAAAAATAATAATACTTTCCTTTGGGTAGTTCTCAAAATTCCTTTATGTAGGGGTCAAAGCTATTGTTTCTCAACTAGAAGCAAGTCAAAATGCAATTGCCTTTTAAACTTACACTACAGAAATAAAAATTACAGACCCTAAATTCTTTAACTAACCATTGACTAAAATTAAAGTTCTGGGGATCTATGGTACAACTTGGTGACTATAATTAACAATACTGTATTATATTCTTGAACGCTGCTAAAAGAGTAGATCTCAAATGTTCTCACCACAAAAAAAAATGGTAATTATGTGAGGTGATGGAGGTGTTAACTGACCTTATTGTGGTAATCATTTTATAATATATACGTGTATCAAGTCAACATGTTGTACACCTTAAGCTTACACAATGTTATATGTCTACCATATCTCTATAAAGCTGGGGAGAAAATATAAATAAGATATTTTTTAAAAGCCACAAGTTTTTTGATAAAAGAGCTTTGGGAGATTAAGAAGCTGACATGCGACTTTGAGAATACTCTGTACAGAGCTAACAATTACCTCGTTATATAGATACAGAAAGAATTGTAAAATATTTACCAGTGAACTCAATTTGAAGCCACTAAGAATACAAACATAAGATAAATTGGAGGGAGAGGATGCTTTTTTGTCAGATTTATACTTTTTCAGTATCTTATCACCATAAAATTCAGTAATTTGTATACAAAGGTTTCTTGTGGGATTTTGCTATTAACTATAATGGTTAATTATTACACAGCCTCTAACCTTGAGACTATAAAACTCACCGAACTGCCCAGTGTAGGAAATTGCTTTTATCAATCATTGTTTATTTGTTATAGGAAATTGCATTTTGTAATACTTAACCCACAACGACTTCACTGTGCTTGCTATAATTAAGTCAACCAGTATAAAAACTATTCAGATCCTCTTGGGGTTAGAAAGAAAAATCACCTTTTTTCTTGTACCAATTATTGTACAAGTAAATATAAACAGTGATGATACATAGCAGGAACATTTTAAAACAATACCAAAGTACCTCAACTTTTTCCGCTGCAGCTCTAAAGTATAAATGACTGAAAGCAGTGCCTTCCATGGGGTTATAACTGGGGAGGAAAAGAGCTGGAGGGCACTAGAGCCCAGTGATCTTCCAAGGGTGAGGGAGAGAGTCCCACATGCAGAGCAAGAGGTAGATGTGGGGTGATTCAGAAGGGGAAAAAGAGGGCACTGAACTGAATACTATTCTAGAGAGATGCTGGATGATAGTGATTCTGCATCCAGCCTTTGGAGTTCCATTTACCTGGGTTCAATTCCTGGCTCTGCCTGCCACTCACATACTTTACCAACAAACAACTTGCTTAATCTCCCTGAGCCTCTGTTTCCTCAATTGTAAAATAATGATACTAACAGTCAACTCATGGAGGGGTAAGAATTAAGAGAGAGGCTTATGGTTTTTCTCCTTCAATTTGTTAATATGGTGTATCACATTGACTGATCTGCATATATTGAAGAATCCCAGTTGATCATGGTGTATGATCCTTTTAATGTGCTGTTGGATTCTGTTTGCTAGTATTTTGTTGAGGATTTTTGCATCTATGTTCATCAGTGATATTGGCCTGTAGTTTTCTTTCTTTGTGATGTCTTTGTCTGGTTTTGGTAACAGGGTGATGATGGCCTCGTAGAATGAGTTTGGGAGTGTTCCTCCCTCTGCTATATTTCGAAAGAGTTTGAGAAGGATAGGTGTTAGCTCTTCTCTAAATGTTTGATAGAATTCGGTTGTGAAGCCATCTGGTCCTGGGCTTTTGTTTGCTGGAAGATTTTAATCACAGTTTCAATTTCATTGCTTGTGATTGGTCTGTTCATATTTTCAATTTCTTTCTGGTTCAGTCTCAGAAGGTTGTGCATTTCTAAGAATTTGTCCATTTCTTCCAGGTTGTCCATTTTATTGGCATATAGTTGCTTGTAGTAATCTCTCATGATCCTTTGTATTTCTGCAGTGTCAGTTCTTCTCCCAATGGTGAAAAACTGAAACCATTTCCACTAAGATCAGGAACAAGAAAAGGTTGCCCACTCTCACCACTATTATTCAACATAGTTTTGGAAGTTTTAGCCACAGCAATCAGAGAAGAAAAAGAAATCAAAGGAATCCAAATCAGAAAAGAAGTAAAACTGTCACTGTTTACAGGT
>NC_041225.1:58917534-58932624 GCF_002837175.3 Physeter macrocephalus
TAGAGAATGGACTTGAGGATACGGGGAGGGGGAATGGTAAGCTGGGACAAAGTGAGAGAGTGGCATGGACATATATACACTACCAAACGTAAAACAGATAGCTAGTGGGAAGCAGCCGCATGGCACAGGGAGATCAGCTCGGTGCTCTGTGACCACCTAGAGGGGTGGGATAGGGAGGGTGGGAGGGAGGGACATGCTAGAGGGAAGAGATATGGGGACATATGTATATGTATATCTGATTCATTTTGTTATAAAGCAGAAACACACCATTGTAAAGCAATTATACTCCAATAAAGATGTTAAAAAAATAAGAGAGAGGCTTATAAGGTGTTTTGATCAGTTCTTAGCATGTAAAGATGTTGGATAAATGCTAGGTGTTATTTTTGTGTTTGTCATTGTTATTATTTTCGTTCCATTTCACTACTGCACTTAGGTCCAGTCTTGATGACAAAGATGCCCAGAAGTGTAATTCACTGGGGGCACTTCCACCTGCCCCCTGCCCCAGGGCAGTGTCACAGAGCCTTCAGAGTGGCCTTGCTGATGGAAAGGTTGTGCAGTGCCTTGTCCTGGCTAATCTTTGTCACTGGAATTCTCAGCTCAGGGCTCTGACATGGCAGTTTCCTGGTGACAGCCACATCTTCTGGGTATCCAGTCAAGCATAGTGAAAAGGCCAATCTAAAACATTTCCTATCGTCATGTTGTGGTAAAGTGGAGAGAGCATAAGATCTGGGACCAGACATATCTGAGTATCAGTGCTCACCATCTGAGTCTGGCAAATCAGCTTCTCTCCAGATTCTTCATCTTGGATTGGGTGTACTGACACCCACCCTCCAGATTCATTGTGAATGGAAACTGCTCGTCACAGCGCCTGGCACAAGGTAGGTGACTCAACAAATGATAATTATCACTATTATTACACTTGTAATCATTGTGAGAGTTTCTGTTGGATTCTCCTCAGATTCTGAGAAATACTGAAGATGAGGACTAGAATTGAGTTCAAAGATCAGCTACATCCTCTTACGTGGAAGCTGAATGCTTCAATCTACCTAAATCTCAAAGGCTCCAAGGCTTTATCTTTCTGTTGACAGGAAGTCTTACCTCTCGCAGGTTGCCCTTCTCCAAGTTTTCCTTGTAATTCTCAGGATGCATATATGTAATCATGACTTAGATCTGTTCTGCCATGGTTCCCCCTCTGTGATGGTGCCATGGACTTGAAAGTTGGCCCTGCACCTTGGAAGAACAAGCCCTTCTTCCAAAGTGAGAAGGGTACTGTCCCTTCTGTGTCACATCTGTCTGTGGGAGGAAAGGTCCCCAGCAAGTGTTTACTGATGTGGCACTTTAAATTCACAAACAAAAGCCCTCTGTTGTAGGATGGCTGGGTCTAGATAAACTCATGACGCTGCTGTCACATTGTCCCCAGACACGTATGTCTCATTTTAAAATCAGGATCTCCTTGCCCAACCTCTTCTTCCATCTCTTGAGTTCTCTCTCAGTGGCTTCCCTCATTCCCCTAGAACAGGACTTCAGTCAGACACATGTGCACACACACCAATCCATCAGACATGTCTATAAATGTTGGAATCCCCGCTATGGACAGCAATGAAGCCTTTTTATCCTAGGCCCTTTGCAAATAAGTGTTTGCAAACAGTTACATGGCGTTAGCAAAGTCTCCTAACTCCATTCCCCAAGAGTCCCAGCTTAGCCCCGCCAAGACTCACGCTAATACAACAGGTGAGGAAAACCCAAGGTTAAGTGATTGAGCTGGGACACATCAGCAGCTGGTGGCGGGGTGGGAACTAGAACCCCAGTCCAGGGCTCTGTCTCCCCCCGCCCACGCTGCCCCCTTTCAGTGCACAAGCTCCCTCCCCTATGCTGATGCCTTTGATTTAGCCAGATGGTTGACACATTTTTTCCCTCTTTGCCAAAAGGATGATTTGCTTTCCAAAAATCTCAAATTAAGCAGCTCATGACTGCTTCTTAAGATAAAGAGAATTGAATTCTAACAAAGCACTGTAGAAAGCAACTTGACAGGACCATGTTTCTTCTGTTTCCTATCTCTTGATGCCAGATGCCTGCTCTCTCCTGTCCACCCACAGGGGATTTGTGACTGGGTTTGAACTCTTAAACACTGTTTCCTGGAAAAGGCCCCAGAGCCACTGGTGTGCCTGCAAGAAGGAAGAAACACTTGGCCAACCCAGTGTTGGCAGGCCCTAAGGCATTTTCAAGTCCTGAACTCAGCTTTGGGTGCTAGAAATTATGTTGGCAATTGCTGAGTTTCAGAAGCAAAAGGGAACTAAGACTTGAGGCTCTTCCTACTTAGGGGGGAAAAAAAAGGCAGTCCAAGGCTTCAGACAGACTGTGCTGACCACAGTACCCTTACCTTTGAATCCTCTAGTTATGGATTGCTAGCTGGACATTTGAGGGTAGTTTAGGGCAAGAAGTTTTTGACTAATATTTATGCAGAAATTTTATTTTCCATGTGTTAAAGCATTTTGCAGAAATCTTCCATTCCTCCCATGTAACTTAAATCAGTCCTTAGGAACACAAATAGAGATAAGTACAAATTTATTTGACCATGTTTTAGAGACGTTAACTCAGAGCTGACCATGCCAATTCACTATTCTGGAGAATATCTAACAGATTACACTCTTGGCTTCTCAAGGAAACATGGAAGCCATTCACTCTTGGTTGTTATGCTCTTTCACTCATCTGTGATTCTTTTACAGCTGAGGATCCTTGCTCCCAAACCTTCTCCTAGACCCCTATCATACTTAAAAACACCAATCCATATACAAAATCAGGGTGGGGGGGGCGCTTCCCTGGTGGTGCAGTGGTTAAGAATCCGCCTGCCAAAGCAGGGGACACAGGTTCGAGCCCTGGTCCGGGAAGGTCCCACATGCCATGGAGTAACTAAGCCCGTGCGCCACAATTACTGAGCCTGCACTCTAGAGCCCGCAAGCCACAACTACGGAGCCCACGTGCCACAACTACTGAAGCCCACGTGCCCTAGAGCCTGTGCTCCGCAATAAGAGAAGCCACTGAAAGGGGAAGCCTGCGCACTGCAACGAAGAGTAGCCCCACTCGCCGCAACTAGAGAAAGCCTCTGCACAGCAACGAAGACTCAACGCAGCCAAAAATAAATAAATAAATAAATATTTTTTTTAATAAAATGGGGGGGGCTTCCCTGGTGGCGCAGTGGTTGCGCGTCCGCCTGCCGATGCAGGGGAACCGGGTTCGCGCCCCGGTCCGGGAGGATCCCACGTGCCGGGGAGCGGCGGGGCCCGTGAGCCATGGCCGCTGAGCCTGCGCGTCCGGAGCCTGTGCCCCGCAACGGGAGAGGCCACAACAGAGGGAGGCCCGCGTACCGCAAAAAAAAATAAATAAATAAAAATAAAATAAAATGGGGGAATCTGTGTAGTAGTTTTCTCAGGCTGCTATAACAACATACCTCAGATTGGGTGGCTTTAAAACAACAGAAATTTATTTCTCACACTTCTGGAGGCTGGAAGTCCAAGACCAAGGTATTGGCACAGGTTTGGTTTCTTCTGAGTCCTCTCTTCTGGACTTGCAGGTGGCTGCCCTCTTGCTGTGTCCTCACATGGCTGTCCCTCTGTGCACATGCCCTGTGGTCTCTCTGTGTGTCCCAATCTCCCGTTCTTACAAGGACACCAGTCAGTCTGGATTAGGATCCACTCTAACAGCCTCATTTTAACTTAATCACCTCTTAAGACGCTATCTCCAAATAGTCACATTGTGAGATACCTGGTATCAGAGCTTCAACATATGTATTTGGCAGAGGGGAGCAGGGGGGAACACAATTCAGCCCATAACAGCCTGTCTTTATGGAAAGTTTCCAAATTATATGAAAGAATAAAGAAACCCATCCCATACGTAACAGCCTTGTGGTTTGGGGGGTTGCGTAGAAAGACACGGTTAGATCTAACATGTGGTTTAATTTTAGGGACTGCATGATTCTTGTTCCCCCAAAATACTGCACATGCCTTCAGATTCCCTTATTAGAGCTTCATATTTTTTTACTTATATCAAACAGAGGCTTTCTTCTGTTAAAATGCAAACAGCCCTAGACTGAGCCTCATCTGTCACTGAGACTTCAGTATAACCATCACTTCCTTCCTAAGAGCAGTTTCTGATGAAGGACAGATGACTGGGCACCTATAGGGCTAGGGAGAAAGTGAAGGGAGGATCATGGAGGGAGGCAAAAGGAACAGAAACATGAGAAGGCAGACCTCATTGGCTTCACTGTTTGGCCTAGATAGCGGCAGAGATTGAAAATTGATACTCCAGTCCATAGGGCCTGCATTGTTGCAAGGAAGCAGCTGCTCAGAAACTAAATTCTCTAGCACGCTCCCCTTGCCTCTGTGGGGCCATGTGATGGACTTGTAGACAATGGATTGTGAGCTATGATGCAATATAGTTCACAGCCTAGCCTATAAAAATATTCTACACACTTTCTACCCTCTCTCTTTTCCACCTACCAGCTGAAAGCCAAGGATTCTGAAGCCTTAAGAAATAGCAGAACCACAAAATGGAAAGAGCCTGGGTCCCTGAATCTACACGAAACACCTGTACTGAACTGTGCTTATGTGAATAACTCCTGTTGGTTCAACCACTGAGATTTCAGGGATTGTCCTTTTTATCAACTGGCAATTCCTTAATTAAGAAGTTAACATAGTCAGGGGCTTCCCTGGTGGCGCAGTGGTTGAGAATCTGCCTGCCGATGCAGGGGACACGGGTTCGTGCCCCGGTCCAGGAAGATCCCATATGCCGCGGAGCGGCTGGGCCCGTGAGCCATGGCCGCTGAGCCTGTGCATCCGGAGCCTGTGCTCCACAACAGGAGAGGACACAACAGTGAGAGGCCCGCATACCGAAAAAAAAAAAAAAACACACACACACACAAAAAAAAGAAGTTAACATAATCAATGCATGGCTGAGTTTGGCAAGAAATTAATACTCCCTTCAAAAGTGGGTGGTTCGTGCTAGTTTATGCCAAGAGTAAATACAGATAATAAGAAGGGTATTACGCATAGAGCGTATTCAATAAATACGTATTCAATGAATAAATGTTCCCAAAGGGACTCTCTGCCTGATAAAGCAATTCAAACTAAGAGAGCAGAGGGTGAACACAGATGTAAAACTTCAACCCTACCCCCTCCCGCCAAACTGAAAGAAGTGTCTCTTTGTGTTCATGTGTATGAAGGATTCAGCTTCTTTTCTGAACAGTGAGAACAGGCAGAAATACGAACATATCTCATATATCTGGGGATGACATATAATCAAAAAGTAAAGTCATCTGTGTAAGTCCTACATCTAAAATTTAAAGAATTAAAAAAAGAGAAAATCATCTGTCTTGCAATGTTGAAATAAAACCCAAGTCTGTTCAATTGAAAATAATAATGTAAAGTTGACTTTTGTTTAGTCACAAGCAGAGAGCCTTGTTTACCTAGCTATAGTAAGGGCGCCTTAACATGGTAGACACATAAGCATTGGTTCAATGACAGCATTAACAACTGAGCACCTGTGGAGAGCAAAGTGCTGTGGAGATGAGTGGAGCCTCTCTCAGAGGCTTGCAGGCCAGTAAGAGAGAACCACATGGTTCGAGAACGCACTCGAACCCAAGGGAGAATGAAATACATGCTAAATAGATGTATAAAAAGCATGCTATGGGAATAAGGACAGTTGATTCTGATGGGTAGGAACAGAAGGTAGGGTAACAAAGAGCAGGTGGAATTTAGGCTGAGGCCTAAAGTAGAAGAATGGGTGAGGGAATGTCATGGCCAAGGTGATGGAGAAATGGCAGCACCTCGCTGGCCTGAGAAGGCTGGGCACATGTAAGGCACTTTAGGTGATGACCTTGGAAAAGAAGGGAGGGGTACATATCAGGGTCTGATTGTGACTAGGGAGCAAAATCTTAGCCTCAAAATAAGTGGATTTCCTTTCTTTTCCTTCTCCCTCCAAATTTTGTAAAGCACTTACTTCCTTTAAACGATATAAAATGGCATTTTATTAAGTTGCTTTAATCTGTGTAAGATGACTACCATGCCCAAACTATTTTAATGCTACAGAAGTTAAAATAATGTGAAGAAAATAGGTTATAGAATAAAGCATGGGTATATTTTAGTTCTGTCTTCTTAAAGTATATTAATTTCTGGATAACAAAGCCTCATTTTGTTTCAGTTCTTATCATTAGAAGAAACGCTCTTAAGTCTGTATTAGCAATCCAGGTGCCTGTCCTGGTAACTGTGCTTCAGAAAAGGACTTGAATTCAGACTATAGAGTATTTATATGACTGAGTCTAAAGACAGGGTCTGCTAAGAGCTCCTCAAATGTCAACACAATTTAGTTGGTAGTTCATGATCATTCAAAACATTTTTAAGGGGTACAGAATTAGGAAGAGATGGGCAGACCAAAGTCCTAGCTTAAACCAAGGCTGAGAAAAATGCCAAAGCCTTTCTTCCATTCATTTAGCAAATATCAGTTAATCATTGTAAATTGCTTAATTAGCAATTATTTACTTTGTACAGTACAATTTTTACTGTTTTAGGCTCCAGGAATGTATAAGTAAAAAAGACTGTCAAGGTCTTTGCTCTTATGGAGATTATTTTCTGTTGGGGGAGAGAGCTCACGCACAGAAGACATGGTGGAGGAGTAATATTTTGAGACCTTTACTGAGGTTTCTCATTCCCACAGCCAACCCCACCTCACCCCACACTTCACTTCCTCATGCCCTTTAAGAAGCAGCAGTCCCTTTCTATTGGCACTGTTCTCAGTGGCTTTGAGTGTGTAAGTATATTTTTTTATCCATAGAAGAGACAATAGTATTGAAAATCAAGGTGTTTGAAGATGAAACGCTTTGCTTTATTTTGCCTTGTTTTGTTTCATTTCAAAAAGCTTGGCTTTGAACATCAAGAAGACAAAGCCTGGAAGAAGACGGCACACAGTTTACCCATAAACGCAGTTTGGAAGGAGAAGAGTTGAGATGTCTTCTCACCACTCAGAGAGGAGATCAAAGACCTTTTTGAGTTGAGGGAAAGAGCTTCAAAATTAGTAGATAAAAGCAAGAGAGAAAATGGTTGGTGATGGTCCCTAAGATAGAGCCCCTTCTTCCTGGCCCCCCTCAGAAAAGAAATTTCAGTTGGGTGTTGATAGATCCCCCTAAATAGGTTCAGGAATGAGAGCAGAGAATTTCTTAAAACCTCATAAAATGTCTCACACAGCAGGGACTGTCCCCAGCAGAGCAGAATGGAGGCTGGCATATTCAGGCAGAAAGAAAACCCAACAGAACTGTCCTCCAACCATGACCTCCCCCTGCCCCACCAGGCTCCTTCAGCACAGAATGGTACAGAAGAGCATCAAAAGGTTTTCCGTAATCCCAGTAAGGGTACAGAGTTGTCTAAGAGAGCACCAGCGGACCAGAAGAGGCAACTTGCCTGGACGAAAAGGATGCTGGATGACCGGCATGGACTGACTAGATGACAGAGTAGCATGACAACCTCAGTGACCGATGGTAGCAGAGACAGAAGTCTTCAACCACTCAGAAGAGATCAGAGTGGACATGAAGTAGATCAGACACCCCTTTCCCAGTCTCCACTCCCATAATCTCCCACCCTACAGGGGACTGTGCCATGCACAAGAAACCAACTTTATTGTGTCAAGCCACTGAAATTTAAGGCTGTCTGTGACAGTACTTAGCTTACTAAGATTATTACTAAAAACAAGTAAATTACCACTTCTTTTGCTTGTATGAATATGTGACATATAAAATTTGTACCCGGTACATGATAAACACTACGAAAATGAAGCCAGGAGACAAGAGAGATAGTGACTGAAGGAGAAATAAGTGAATGATTTCTCTGTCATCAATAAATGTTCTCTCTGTGAAAATAACATTGGAGCTTAAGCCTGGATATTGAGAAGGAGGCAGCCATGTGAAGTTCTTGAATATGAACGTTCCAGGAAGAAGAAATAAGTGCAAAAGCTTTGAGGTAGGGATAAACTTGGTTTATTTAAGGAATTGAAAGAAGGCGACGTGGCTGGAGCAGAGAAAGCAAGAGAGAGTAGAAGGAGGTGAGTTAGGGAGATGGACATGATGGTATCATGTAGAGTCTTAATGTCAATGGAAAGAAAGAAGTCTGAATTTTATACTAAATTCAATGAGAAGTCATTGGTGAGTATTAAGAAGGGAGGTGATATGATTCGATTTATCATGTATTTTGGCTGCTGTTTGGAGAAAGGATTAGAGTAGAACAAAAATGGAAGCTGAGAGGGCTTCCCTGGTGGCGCAGTGGTTGAGAGTCCGCCTGCCGATGCAGGGGACACGGGTTCGTGCCCGGTCCGGGAAGATCCCACATGCCGCGGAGCGGCTGGGCCCGTGAGCCATGGCCGCTGAGCCCGCGCATCCGGAGCCTGTGCTCCGCAACGGGAGAGGCCACAACAGTGAGAGGCCCGTGTACCGCAAAAAATAACAAAAAAAATTGAAGCTGAGAGACTAGTTAAGAGACCATTAAAACAGTCTAGGGCTTCCCTGGTGGCACAGTTGTCAAGAATCCGCCTGCCTAATGCAAGGGACACGGGTTTGCTCCCCGGTCCGGGAAGATCCCACATGCCATGGAGCAACTAAGCCCATGCACCACAACTACTGAGCCAGCACTCTAGAGCCCACGAGCCACAACTACTGAGCCTGCGTGCCACAACTACTGAAGCCCACACGTCTAGAGCCCGTGCTCCACAATAAGAGAAGCCACCGCAATGAGAAGCCCACGCACCACAACGAAGAGTAGCCCCCGCTCACCACAACTAGAGAAAGCCTGTGCATAGCAATGAAGACCCAACGCAGCCAAAAATAAATAAATAAAATAAATAATTTTTTTAAGTCCAGATGAGAGATGTTGATTGTTTAACCTGAAGGTGATAGTTGTAGAATGGAAAGAAGTGAATACACTGGAGATGTATCTTGGAGATAGAACTGATTAACTGGATGGGACAAGTGAGGAAAAGAATGGAACCACCCCCAGGTTTTTATCTTAAAAAACTAGGAAAAGGTGATGCCATTTTCCAAGGAAGAGACCGGGAGAAGAACAGTATAGGGAGAGGGAGAAGATGAGAATAAAGAGTTCTGCTTGGGCCCATTACATTTAAAATGCCTATTAGACCTCCAAGTCAGGGAGGCAGTCTGACATCAAGTAGGCAGTTTGATTTTTGAGCCTGCAGCTCAAGGAAAGGTCAAGACTGGAGACTAACATTTGGGAGTCATCTACATATAGATGGTATTAACATAATGGGACTAAATAAAATCCACCAGGAAGACAGGGTAGCTAGAGAAGAGGACCCAGGAAAGAGCCTGGAGGTCAAGCAAAGAAGATGGAGCCAGTTAAGAGATTAAAAGGGAGCATCCAGGGAGACTGGAGGGAGGGAATCAAACATGAGAAGGTGTCACAGAAGCCAAGAAAAGAAATTATCTGGGTTATCTTTACTCTGAAATTAGCACAGATAGTTCAGAAGGTTTGCTGAGTTGCTAAGAGCCTTGAGTCAATCATTTCTATCTCATTATTCCTCACAGAAAGAAAAAGGTCAGGGTCATGGACACAGACTGCCTCCCAAATGCATACCCTTAGTCTCCTGGAGAGTTGAGGAGTATATCAATAGCTCCGCTCCCTCCTCTCTACCATGGGAGTAGCTCAAGTCTTATTGGCACTGACTCAAGAGAGTCTTCACCATAGTCAAAAAACAACAGCTTTCAGGACAGATCATTCAAATCAGCTATACCTTTGAGAGAACGACTTTCTCTTTATATATATTATGTATATTAGAATATTAAGCTACAGACTACCATCAGACAGGCCACAGATGATGAATGTGGGATGGTTTGCTTACTATTAAAGGTTGCCTTTGGGGATGTATTTCAAGTGAAATTTTGTTAATAGCCATCACCGTGTCTATAGAAATAGTCTGACCTGTTGCAAATATTAGCTAACTCAACACTCCATAATCACTGACTTGTCTACTTGTAAACCCATCAAGGATAAGAACACTTAAGATCAAATGATATATAGAAAAAAAACTCCTTAATCACCCAACAACCTCATTTCCCAAATTAACCATGGCCTATAATAAGACAGTATTTTAGTAATGTAAAGTTTCCAGATTAGCCAAGGTGAGATCTATCCAATTCTGTACCAACTTTAATGGACCTCCATCACAACACTTGAGAGTACTTCAAGTTATGACTTGAAATGTCAGAGTTGGATGCCTTCAGGGATTGATCGTATGCTTGTTTTTATTGATGTTGTCATAGTTGAAGTGATAGAGATAGTTGTTAGGTACTTGAAAAACCAGGAGGAACTTAAATAAGATTCTCTAGTCACCCACACAAATTTTAAGAGGTCTATCAAAGTACATAAATTGTACATCAAAGTACAAATATTCATTGATCCAGAATATTTCCATCCTCAAATGGAGACAAAGTTAATTTCCCCACCCACTAACATATATGTCCACAATCCTCCTCACAATTTTGCACACAAGCTCAGGAAGGTCTCAGATCCTCTGGAGACTACCTGTGCCCCAACTGCCCCAAAGTTCCCAAGTTAAGCACCCTGGACTTAGAATATTTCCTACTACAGGGTGTACCAGGTACCCCTTCTCCTTATTTGCTACCAGGAACCAGAACTTTTAGTTTCCCAAAGTGCAGTCTTTAGAGACCTGGGCTTTTTAATTCTCTAGGAAAATGGGCAAGCCCCATAGAGCAGGGGTCCCCAACCCCCGGGCCACGGACCAGTACTGGCCCACGGCCTGTTAGGAACCAGGCCACACAGCAGGAGGTGAGCAGCGGTCAAGCGAGTAAAGCTTCGTCTGCCGCTCCCCATCACTCCCCATCACTCGCATGACCGCCTGAACCACCCCCGCCCCCGGTCCATGGGAAAATTGTCTCCCACGAAACTGGTCCCTGGTACCAAAAAGGTTGGGGACCGCTGCCATAGAGAGTTGAAGAAGTTCATTTCCCACTGTGTACGGGCTGGAGATGCTGGGAGCTGTCCTGCGTCCTGAAAATCTTGAGCTAGCATCACCAGGAGCTGTCCAAGGTCTCAAATGTCTTAGAGAGTGCTTCACAAAGTATGGTCTACAGCATACCTGTATCAAAATCAACTGGGTATGCATAATAAAATACAACTTCCTAGCCCATCCTAGAATCACCGAGTCAGAATCTTTATGGGGAGGCCTCACAAATCTGCATTTTGACAAGTTTCTCAGGAGCTGCTTATGTCTGACACTAAGATATGTCTCCCAGATTTTAGTATCACTTTGTTAGGACTAGGGACCATTTATTCTCATCTGAACTCACTGATCACTGTGAATACCTCAAAAACCGGCAATATTATCTTATTAACAGTCATGATGAGTTATTATATTCCTGAAAAGGACATTAACCAAATTTCTTCCAGATGGTACATGTCACAATTTGCCACCAAATACAAAAATCTAACCCCATCAAGGAGTCTCAGGAAAGGTAAACCCTTTTTTGAAATTAACTTCCTTGATCTTTTATCAAGTCTTTCCTGTCTGTCCAATATAGCAACAAAATAACTGTAATTACACCATTATTTACTGATCACTCACTCTGTGCCATCCATCAAGTCTGTAATAATGATTATTAGTAGTCAAAAAAAACAAAACATATTGAGTGTTTACTACATGCTCAGCACTGCTCAAAGTTCCTCTCATGATTGTCTCATTTAATCCTTATATAATATATATACCCATGATCCCCAAAACAGCAGGAAAAAAAATGTACCCTGTATTACTTGAAGTGTTGGTGCCCACTTATAGGCCTTGTCAGATAAATATATGACGCTAAAGCTAATGCTTTGATATTGTTCTTTAAAATATGTGAAAATGGGGGAGAATAAAAATGCCCTTTATTGATTGCTTTAGCAATTCCTGGCACTTTAGCATGTTTTTTTCATTAAAACATCACAACTATTTATGAATAGGTTTTTTTTTTTTTTTTTTTGCCTCTCCCGTTGCGGAGCACAGGCTCCGGACGCGCAGGCTCAGCGGCCATGGCTCACGGGCCCAGCCGCTCCGCAGCATGTGGGATCCTCCCATACCGGGGCACGAACCCGGCTCCCCTGCATCGGCAGGCGGACGCGCAACCACTGCGCCACCAGGGAAGCCCATATGAATAGGTTTTATTATCCCCATTCTGATAAGCTTATTGAGGAACTGACATACAATAATCTGCACTTATTTAAAGTATGCAATGTAATAGGTTTTGATATATATATACACCTGTGAAACCACCACCTCCAAAAGTTTCCTTGTGCCCTTTGTAATCCTCTCTCCACCCGTTTCCCGTTCATTGTCCCCAGACAACCACTGGTCTGCTTTCTGATGCTATAAACTAGTGTGCATTTTCTAGAATTTTATATAAATAAGACCAGAAGGTGTATACTCTTTTTGTCTGCCATCTTACACTCAGCATGATTATCTTGAGATTCATCCATGTTACTCCATTTGTCAATACTTCATTCCTTTTTGCCGCTAGTAGTATTCCAATTATCTCTCACTGTATAAATAAGAAAACTATGAAAATAAGCAACTCCTCTGAGATCACACAGTAAAGGACTAGATTCAAATGTAATTTTGTGCCCAACACAAAAGCCCCAGATTTTTCCACTACTCTGCCTCTTTTTTATTTTTAACTGAGAAATAGCTCTACATACATCTTCAGAATGGGAGAGATATAGCACCCCAGAGCGAGCGAAATAGGATGACTGGAGAGGATATCAACTGTCCTACCCACCCACGCCCATCACACCTGCTCCCAGCAGTACCACCACAACCTTTGGGCTTCCCGTTACTAAGGCATTCACCCCAAGAAGACCTCCAGGGTCCTGGGGCTGCCAAGGTACATGGAGGTCACCATGCACAGGGCCTAAGCTCTAACTAGAGCCCCATCTTATAGGCCAAAAGGGAAGGGAGTATCTGGGGCAGATGATGGGAGCTGGTCAGATTTACAGTAGAGGAGGGAGGCATGCAAGGAATTATCACGACCTCATTAAACTGGGTCACTTATGTGACTTCCCCTGCTAGATAGATTTTTTTAATAGAGACAAAAAAGGAGATAACAAGTAGAAAGTCGAAAAGGAAAGGTGGACTACCCTTGCCAAAGTCCCAACTGCTCATTGGGTGATCTCGGGTACCCATGATTCTTGGTATATAAAAACTTAATAGATTGCACTTTCCCATAATCCTCAACATATTTTTGAAGATGAATTAATAACAATAATAACAACAACAATTACTAGTATTTATAGATTGCTTGTTATGTGCCAGGCACCAATCAAGAGAATACATTTTTATCTTATTAACTACAAAACTAATCCTCAGAAAATATAGGTGCCTCGTCCAAAGTCACAGCCAGAGAGATTAAGTTATATCCAGAGTTCAAATCTTGGAGTCTTAGTCCAGTGCTCTTCCCATGACTCACAAGGATTCCAGGCTGCCCTGCACCCAACCACCACCACACATTTCACCATCCCTGGTCCCAATCACAGGCTCACCCTAGAGTATATGTTGACTTAGGTCCTTCAGAACCCTGACATCTTATCTTACCCCATCAGCACATGTCATTCTGTGGTCCCTGCCCTCAAAATACTGTTCAACACTAGGGACAACTTAAAAGATAGTCCAATGAACAAATCCTGCACCAAGGAGTTAATGATTATAATGTTATGCTCTTCTCGGGTACCAACTGGGGCTTAAGAAGACAGTGCCTAAAATAGTGACGGAAATGATGGGCAGGACAGGGGTGTAGAGATTTTCCAAGTCTGGTCTTCAAACATTTGAATGTCATAGATTTATAGACTCTAATTCCAGGCAAGGTAAACTACTATTCCTCTTTCGGAGGGGCCAACTCGGGCTGAAGTGACCTTTTGCCTCAGGGAGTTAGAATGGAAACGGTAATCATAACAGTTAAATGATAATAATAATAGAAGCCAACATTTACCGACTACTTTATATTGGGTATTTTTACCAGTATTATCTCAATTAATCCACAATTTCATTAAGCAGGTGCTGCTGTTAGTCCCATTTACAGATGTGGAAACTGAGCGAGATAGAGACAGAGAAAGAGAGTAATCTGGGAAATAATGGCTGGTCTTTCAAACTCCACATAACTCTTTCACAGATCTCCACCAGCTATCATTCATTATGCACCTATTATGTGCCTGGCCCTGTGGGAACCTTAAGCAGATTAACTGAAACTTCACAGCAATCCCCTGAGGTAGGTATTGTTATTATACCTATTTTATAGATGACACCCAGGCAGGAAAGAAAGGAAACTGACTAAAGTGTAACGCTGAAACCGAGCACAGGCAGTCAGCCCTGAGAGCCCACACTCTCATCCAGCATAGATGGTTATCTGTTCGAGTCTAGGTCTTTCTCTTCCTAGGTCAAAAAGCTTTGGCTCTGGGAGTCAAGCAAGCCAAGCGCGGACTTCGGGTGGCAATAGCGCCAGAAAACCACCTGGGGGCGCCGTCCTCCCTGGGCTGGAGAGAACGCCGGGAAGCCGGGCTCCTGTCTAGCCCGCCCCATCCCACAGCAGCCAATCAGAAGCTCCGCTGACGGAGCAGCGCTCACCGCGGGAACAGCCGTGGAGAACGACTGGATAATTTTCTTAAGAGACATCTGGTTTCCAAAGATGTAAAGTGACGTACACCTGGCGGGAAGTCTCCACAGACGTCTGTTGCGGGAATAGAAGGCTCCAGACATTTTTACCCGAAAAATTCTCTGCGAGAAGCGTCTCTGCCCGGCCCTCCCACGGCGGAGAAGGCGGTAACCAATCCTGATAGCCCCCTTACATGTTTCTCCTATCCACCAATCATCGCTCTACCTTCTAAGACGGTCCCTTACCATTTCAGCCTATCAGGAGCGCAGTTTGCCCCTTGCCGATCACGTGGTCCAAGGTGAGGCGGGGCTCTTTGTGGCAGGAGCCCGGAGCAGAAGCTGAGCCCCGCCCCCCCCCCCCCCCCCCCCCCCCCCCCCCCCCCCCCCCCCCCCCCCCCCCCCCCC
>NC_041225.1:58932743-58948178 GCF_002837175.3 Physeter macrocephalus
CCCCGCCCCCGCCCCCGCCCCCGCCCCCGCCCCCGCCCCCGCCCCCGCCGGGATGTGCGGTTCTGTAGGGTGGGAATCTGCAGGAGAGCAGCCTCACACTGCGGGTGCCACGTTTCTCTGCCGGCGCTGCAGTAGGCATCCGACTCGGTTCTGACCCAGGACTTTAGATTGGGGGCCTCACTGATTCAGTCCCAGGGCCTTCCACGTGCAGTCACCCCTGCTCTAATCTCTCTCACTTCCATCTCCCAGGATCCCACACAAAATGCCACATCTTCTCCTTGCAGGGATTGGTCCTCTCTGAGCGCCTTTAGAACTTTGTAAATATAACATTGCAGCATTTACTGCACTGTTTTATTATTTATTACGCCCATATTGATCTGAGGGTGGAGACCAGATTTCAAACATCTTTGCATTGGGCAAGTTATTTAAACCCTCTGTGCAGCGCTTTTCTCAACTGTTAAACTGGGGTAATAGTACCTCCTACCTAAAGTGTGTGCATTAAATTAATACTTGTAAAGCACTTAGAAGAGTGTCTTGCACACAGCAAATGCTCAGAAAATGTTAGCTCCTGTTATTCCTTTGCCTGGCACAAGCCTGTAAGTACTCAGTAGTGTTTAGAATCAGTTTCACATACTCATTCTTGGAGGTTTAAATCTTGGCTTCCTCAAAACTGCTGCAAGAAGCGTATGGTAAAAACATACATATGTATAAGGTATTTCAACATGTTATCACAACGGACAACAGCACTCTGGTGTCAGAACCTGGGTTCAAGTTCTGACTGCAACTTGCTAGCTGAATGACTGTGGAAATTACCTTAAAATTCTTTAGTTCTTCAGCTGACGTGGGGATGATAATAATACCTGCTTCATAGGGTTGTAGTGCATGCAAGCAATGCATGAGAAGTGCTGAGAACAGTGTCTGTCCTATAACAAGCTCTCAGTTTTCTCCTTTCTTCCTTATTCCAAATTCAGTTTGGGAGCAAGGGCAAGAATGTAATGGCACAGTATAGTTTCATATCCTCTACCTTACACTTGTCTCCCACTTTAACTTTTGCAAAGCACATTCGTATATTATCTCATTTAACATTCACAGCAATCCTGTGAGACTCAGGGCACTTACTGGTTTGTGGGAATCCCAAAGCACCTTTTTGGTACAGTTTCATACATGTGCATTTGGAAGAAGGCTCTTTATTAGTGTATGTTTAAATTTATTCTACAACTTTCCTTCACTTTACAGTACATCTCAGAGATGTTTTTATGTCTATATCCCTATTTTTCTTTAATTACCACACGGTCTTTCATACCTGAATTCATCTAACCATTCCCCTATTGTCACACATTCTAATTTTTAAGGCCAAATTCTGTTGAGTCTCCCTCAAGGCCCAAGGCTTTGATTGCTCAAACTCTGAGCAGTATCCAGGCCCAAAGACTCAAGTCACCAGGAACTGAAATCCTTATGATCAAGAGTTTCCACCTGGCTCCAAATTTCTCCCAAACCACTCTCCAGCAAACTGTGGGATGAGAGTCCTTCCTCCCAGTGAGGAAAGGATCCAGAGAGGATGCCCACATAGGGCTGGAAAGGGCTGATGATGACTCTACCCTTCAGTAGTATTGTCAGAAGGGCTCTCTCAGACAGCCCCTCCCCAAAGCTAAAGGTTTCTCAGCACCTCTGCCCTTATATCTACCCCATCCAGGTCCCTCGAACATTCTGCCCCCTAAGAACTTATTTAACTGTAACCTCTCCACCACCGCCTCCAAAAAAAAGACACACTGTCCTATTGTCAGATGCACCATTATTCCATTAAAGCTCCCCAGAAATCCTGGCAGAGTTCCCAGCCCAGCTTTTTCTAAGGGATAAGGCTCAGCTAGGAGATAAAAGGAGTACAAGAAGGTCGTTGGCACTCATCATGACATAGGAGACCCTGAGACATCCGGTTCTAAAATGTGGCTCTGCAGCCAGGAAAGTTGCTTACATTCCCTGAGCCTCAGTTTCTACATTTGTCAAATAGAAACAGAGGAAGAAGAGTGAGGATCCAGGATACATAAATGGAGGAAGGGGGCACGCAAACATCGCGTACAAAGCTGTCAGGGAATGAGGACAGGGAGAGGCCAAAACCCTGCACTTGCCCCTTGGGGATGGATGGAGATGGTCCTGGAGCACAACTCAGCACGGGAGCCCCCTCTCCAGCCTCCTGCAAGAAGCTGAGAAACAGGATTGTGTCTCAGAATATCTCAAGGCTGTGGCCGAGTCCCGGCCCTTATAAAGTGTTCTCTCCTCAGCCCCTGGAAGATCTTGTACATCAATAGAAGCAGTCTCACATAGGGCACAAGCTATTATCTGCTTACCGCACTATCCAGCCCACTTTCCTCCTTAGTAACAGAACTCTGATTTACAGCTGGGATCATTGCCTTTGGAAATAAAACTACATTTCCCAGATGCCTTTGCAACTAGATTTCTGGCCGATGAGATGTAAGAGATAGTTCTGTGTGGGCTTCCTGGGAGGCACAGTGAAGGCTGCTCCGGCCCCCTTTTGTTTTCCCCTTCTTTCCCTCTCCTCCTCCTTTCCCCCTTCCTCAGTCCTGCTTCCTAGGAATGAAGTGACCTTCACTGAGGATGGCAGTCACAAGCTAGGATGACGGAGCAGAAATATACAAGGAGCCTGAATCGTTTTTTATATAAATACATTTATTTTATTTTATTTATTTTTGGCTGCGTTGGGTCCTCGTTGCTGTGCGCGGGCTTTCTCTAGTTGCGGCGAGTGGGGGCTCCTCTCCGTTGAGGTGCGCGGGCCTCTCATTGAGGTGGCTTCTCTTGTTGCCGAGCATGGGCTCTAGGAGCGCAGACTTCAGTAGTTGTGGCACGCGGGCTCAGTAGTTGTGGCTCGTGGGCTCCAGAGCACAGGCTCAGTTGTTGTAGCGCATAGGCTTAGTTGCTCTACGGCATGTGGGATCTTCCCAGACCAGGGCTTGAACCCTTGTCCCCTGCATTGGCAGGTGGATTCTTAACCACTGCGCCACCAGGGAAGTCCCAGGAGACTGAATCTTGATAACCATGGACCTTGAACTGCCTACCACCAGACTTCTTTGATGTGAGAAAATAAAACCCTTAAGTGTATAAGCCACTGCCATTTGGGGTTTCCTGTTATATGTAGCCTGGCCTAATTCTTCACTGACCACTCTCTCTGCCCCCAAGGTTTAAGGGTTGGTGGAAGGAAAGCAGCTTATATCCCACTGATTTTTTTTTTTTTAACAACAAAGCACAGGAACTAAAGTCTATTATTGGCTCAACTACCTTAACTTTACATAAACTTTGAACATTCTTCTGACTGGGTCAGGTTGACCAGCACAAAATTAACCTTGGGTTCACGGAACACTTTGGGCCAAAACATATAATGTACCCTCTGCCTAAACCACACATTGGCATGGCCTTAACATTCTAGTTTCATGTAGAAAGAAAACATAGTATTCTGCAGAAAAAGATTCTCAACACACAGGCACACTCCTGTACATATTTGTCAGTGATTGTGTTCAGTTCAAGCTCCAAACTGAGCTCTGAGTAACAGCTTATTTTGAACAGAATCCAGCCGCAATAGAAGTCTCAGAGGAATGTTCAAGCATTCACAGTTGGCTTCTGGCTCTAAGCCTTCTAAACTTCCAACCCCTGTTTCTCCTCAGGAGGGATTCAGCCAGCCCCTCCCTTAGCAAACCTTTTGCAATCCTGCCCTCCAGGAGACCTTGTGGGAGGGAACACTTGTTCCAGAGCGATGGTTCTCAAACCTGAGAGGTACTCAGAATTACCTGGAGGGCTTGTTAAGATGCAAATTGGGCTCCAAACCCAGAGTTTCTGATTCAGTAGATCTGGGTGGGGGCCCAAATATTTGAAGCTTTAATAAATTCTCCAGTAATGCTGATGCTGCCAATCCAGAGACCACATTTTGAGAACCACTCTCCTAGAGAAAGGTAAAGGTCTTCAGGCTACTTCTTTCAGACATTTGGGGAACTTCCTCCAGTGTGCTCAGAGGTAGCTAGCTGGACATTGGTGGTGGCCTCTGCATAGCTGCCCTGAGAACCTGTCTGCCAGGACCTCTGTCTGCCTCCCCAGCCCCAGGGTTCCCCCTTGGGCCCCTCAGGGAGAGTTCTTTCCCACTGGACCACTGAGCCAGGCACCTCCACAGGCTCTTCCTCCTGTGGGGTCTCCCTTACAGTCTGGGGGGTTGGGTCTGGAGAGGGGGAGAGATGGAATTAGATAACTTATTTCTCCTTCATGCTACATATGTTAAAAACATGTGTGTGTTGTTTTTATAATAAAATGACAAAAGAAAAGTGTTAAGGAATGCAAACTCATTTGGAAATGTTAGTTAATAACTAACATTTATTAAACTGTTACTATAGTCCAGGTCTGATACTAAGTGCTCATTTAATTACTGTCACCATATTTCAGCTCTAAAACAGGCTTAGAGAAGTTAAGTAACTTGCCCAATATGACACATGCAGCTAGTCAGTGCCAGGGCAGGAATTCAATCTCAGGTCTATCCAGTTCCAAAGCCTGATCCTTTCACGCTTAGGCAATGCTGTGGCTTGAAAATGCTGCTCATTTTCTAATGCCACTAGGACATGTATTCTCTACAAAGGTTATATGACCCCAAAGGGAGCAAAAAAGGGACTCGGGGGGAGGGGGGCAGGGCAAAAAAAGCCTTGCTCTTCTTGTGTATAAAGCACAGATTTACATACAGTACACAATAGATATGCAGTATATCTGTAGTATTAAATTTTATGACGGAGAAGTAATTAGGAAAAAATACCTAAGAAGTCTCCTTACAAGGACAATAATGAAAACAAGGTTGAGAAACACTGTGCAGGACAAATTTGGCAAAGAGCCTGTTTGCTGAGAAAGTTAGCTCTGTCTTACACAACTTTCAAAGTTTTCTTATGGAGCAGAGGACAAACAGAACATCTGACATTTATTGCTTAAAGCTTTTTAGTTGTTATGCCATATGGTCCTCCCAAGAACCTCCTGATGTGGTCATTAAGGAAGATATTTACTGTCCACATCTAATAGATGAAGGGAATAAACTTTGGAGATAATAACCATCCACCTCGATTTAATACCAAACAAAACTATCCTTCAAGAATAAAGTGATTTAAAGAAATTTGTAGACAAAACAAAGCACAGCTTGTTACCAACAGACCCTCAAGAAAACTTTAATGTCTGCAATGCAAGAAGGAATGAGGAAAGCAAGCTAAGTTATTAGCACATGAACAAATCTATACAAACACTGATGTATAAAACAATAGTCGTAATGTCTAACTGGGGGGCTTCCGAACATAAGACAGAGCTAAGATGTTGGACAACAATGGCATATAGGTCAGGAGGGAATATTGGAGTTAGGGCAAGCTCAAGTCCTTGAGTTGTTTGGGCAGAATAGAACACATGCTAGCCTGAGAGTTTAAGTTACACATGTATGTTAAATTTCCAAGTCAAATTAAAGAACAGACATCGAGCGTAAAACTGCTCAATCAGAAGAATGTAAGGAACAAGTCCTATGCTGTCTCATCACAAATGTTATGAATCACTGAAAAAATAATCAGAGTCTTTGGCTCGCGGGCCCAGCCGCTCCGCGGCATGTGGGATCTTCCCGGACCGGGGCACGAACCCGTGTCCCCTGCATCGGCAGGCGGATTCTCAACCACTGCGCCACCAGGGAAGCCCTGAATACTGTCTTTTTAAATGTTGCTTGAAATCAATGGCATGAGTTAAGTTTGTCATACTAAAAATAAGAAGGTCTTTTTTTTCTTTATTTTTATGACTTAAAAAATGCCTAGGACTCAAACAACGTTTCCTAAATGGTGGTCCGTAAAATTCTGGCTTCCTGAGATGCTAAGCCCCAAGGAAAAGGATTCATGGTCCAGCAGCTTGAGGGATACTGCACAGCAGGCCCTCACCTGGAGACTCACAAAGCTCTAAGGCTCTAAGAAGACTTACACTTAGTAAGGAAACCTCAATGCCTTGATCAACCCCAGTATTTTCCAAACATCCCCGCTCCCCGCACCGCCCCAACCGCTCCATGAAATACAGTAACACTCCATGAAACCACTCAGGGAACCTCTAGATTAAACCTTCTTGTTGGAGCTAGGTGTCTCAGACTGAAAATCCACCAAAAACACAAAATGTGGACTCAGTTCTTTCAGGTCAATGACAAAGCTATTTTAAAGGGTTGAAACTTTGACCTCAAGCAATTTGAAACAGCAATATCAGCCACTTGCACAAGCTCACAATTACACCCCTTAGCACCCGTACATACCAAACACTGCCTCTGTGTCCCAAAACACACACACACAGAACTTCTCTCCTGTAGTCTCCTAACTGCAGAGACAGCCTGCCAACACCCACAGTCTCATGCCTCCTGCCATTCCAACCCCCGAATGACCAATGCTGGCTTTGTCACCTTGTGTGTTCCCATTTCTTCACTGCTTACCTACCATCTTCCTCCCCTCCAGTATGGTTTTGGAGAAGTTGGAATCCACCTGCCAATGCAGGGGACACAGGTTCGAGCCCTGGTCCGGGAAGATCCCAAGTGCCACAGAGCAACTAAGCCCGTGCACCACAACTACTGAGCCTGTGCTCTAGAGCCCACGTGCCACAACTACTGAAGCCCAAGCGCCTAGAGCCCGTGCTCCGTAACAAGAGAAGCCACCGCGATGAGAAGCCCGCACACCACAACTAGAAAAAGCCCGCATGCAGCAACGAAGACCCAAGGCAGCCAAAAATTAATTAATTAATTTTTTTTTTAAAACGTGCCCCAGGACAAGTCACTTCCTTTCCCTATCTGGGCCTCACTTCTCCCAGTGGTCTAAGGACGGGGTGGATGACATAGCCTCTGAGCTTCTTCTACTCTGATTATGCATCTGTAAAAGGAAGGGATGGAAGAAGACGATTCCTACTTTTCATCCCCCTCGGACATCCTCTGCTCTCAGAGACCACCTCACTTCACTCTCTCTCAGAGAAGGCAACTGTAGCCCAGAGAGGTAAAGCAACGTGCCCAAGGCTACACAGCTAGTAAGTAGCAGAGCAGGGACCAGACCTGCCTTGGCCCTGAGTCCTAACTCATATGCGCACGTTTGTACATGTATATGGTACGTGCACGTGTGAGTGCATATATGTGAATACATGACAAGGTAGCGTATTCTGAAGTTTCTTTTTGGAATGTGGTATTTCCAAAGGCATCCATGCATGTGAGGGGTGTCGTGCAGCTGGCCTTGGATGTGAGGCAGTAAAGGCAGCTGTGGGGAGGTAAGAGCTACAGGAATGCTGTAAAGAATCACAGCTTCCTCCTCCTCCCCAGCCCCTCCATCACAGGGGCTCTGGCTCCTTGCCTAGCCAGATGTGCCCACCTCCAGCCAAACCAACCCCACGAGAGGCTTCCTGCTTCCAGGTCAGAAGCACCAAGCAGGTAGACTTGATCCTCAGGAGGATTAGAAGTGGTTTCTCTCCCAGGATCCAGTCGGGTTCCAGCCAGCCAGCGCTCGTCACAACCTCCAGGTGGAGACAGAGTGATGCTCCAGGGACAACGCTGAGCCCCGTATGGTCTGCTGTCTCCATCTAAGGGTCCCCAGCTCCCTGGGACCACAGCTTCTCACGCATTCAATTATTCACTGTACCTTTGTGTGCTCCGCTGCTGCGCGTGAGACCTCCAAGTGGTTACTGTACAAGGTACCCAGGGAGGTACCTGACTGGGGCACAGCCAGCCACTGACTCCTGCCTGACTTAGCCTACTAGCCTAGCACAGCCATCGGCCTTTTGTTACCACAACTCTCAGTTGATCAGCTGGATTTTTCGGCCTAAAGCACACTGTCACACTTACTGGATTCTGTCTTTACCTGTCTTCATCCCCCTGCAGCTCCTCCCCTGCCATTCCACTCTGCACCTCTTGATTGAGTCTGTGTGTGTGTGTGTGTGTGTGTGTGTGTGTGTAGACCCCTTTGGCAGAGGGGAGAAGACGCAGGAGAGGGGAGGATGCTGGGAGCAGCCAGTGGGGGCGTCTGGCCAGAACCCAGCTTTGCTTCAGCTCAGGCACAGCCCTCTGTGTGTGTGTGTCTGTGTGTGTCTGTGTGTGTGTGTGTGTCTGTGTGTGTGCGTGTCTGTGTGTCTACAAATGTTGGGGGAGTGGGAATTGTCAGTGGCTAATCTGCTGCAACAGGAAGAGGGAATGCTGAGTATCTTCAAATTCCTAATTTCAAAGTCAGTCCAATCTTTCCAGAAATGTCACTCCAGCCGTGGGAAGAAAATCCAGGGGCTCAGATCACATAAGCTCCCTCCTTCTCACCCCAAGGGGTAGGTGGAGCACACTGCCCCTCCCATCCCCAGGGAGAGGTCCTTCCAGTTTCCTTGACACGGGCCCCACCCACGGTCACACCCACCACCACCCATACTCCAGAGTGAGGGCAAGATCCATCCCAGCCCCTGAGTCTGCGTCCCAGCGCAAAGGGGCTGGGGTGAGTCATCTCTCGCGATCCCACAGGAGGTGGGAGGAGGTTGGGCTGATCAAGGGGCAGGGGATTCGGAAGCCCTGCTCCAGTTCTGTCGGTTTGGAAGGGAGGCTTTACAGGGCGTGGATGGGTGGTGTTAATTCACAAAAGAGAGAGAGAGAGACTGGAAGGCTGTGCCCCCACTGGTTTCAACCTGGCCACCCAGCAGAATCCCTGTGAAGTTGTAAACGATGCAGATGTGCCGAGCAAACCACAGACCAATGAAACTGAAACTCCAGGTGCGAAGCCCAAGAATCTGTGTTAGAAGAAAGCTCCCCCAGGTGATTCAGATGCACAAGCAGCATTTAAAGGCAGTGATATAACCCGACATCAGGAACCTCTTGAGATGACGCAACAAGAAGCAATACAGTACGACCAATGAAGTATTCTCGCCAAAATGTCTAACCTGAATCCCGTGAGCACACAATCTGACAACTCCAGTTGTAGGACATTCTACAACACAACCTGCCTGGACTCTTCAAAAAAGTCAATATCATGAAAATGTTAAAGGCAAGGAAGATGGGCTGTTTGAGATGAAAAGATACTAACAGCATAACAACTCAATACGTTGCATAGCGCTTAGGTTTAAAACACACACAAACACACGCACACACAAATATAAAAGACATTTTGAAGACAATTGAAGAAATTTGAAACTTTGAATACAGAATGTAGGTTAGATGATATTGTAAAATTGTTAATTATTTTTCAACTGTGATGAGGATGTTGTGGCTGTGTAGAAGATTTTTACTTTTACAAAATGCCTGCTAAATATTTGAGAGTGAAATGTTATTGTTTCTGCACACACAAAAAATGTAGAGAACAGGATCTAAAGGAAATATGGCAGGTGGTAATAACTGGTAAATCTAGTGAAAGGAATATAGGTATTCATTCTATCACTCTTTACAGTTTTCTACAGTTCTAACATTTTTTTAATAAAACAAAAATCTTTGAATCTTGACATTGATTATTTATGAGTAGGGAGATTATACTTGGTTTTGAGTTTCTTGTTCCCACGCTCCACCCTTGGCTTTGCCAATATTTTGGCAATAAACCTTAGGACACTTTCATAACTGGGACAAGGACTAATAAATTGTCATCTGTGGGTATAAAAAAATAAGTCTCACAAAGGCAGAAAAGCTGAACATCACCTCTCTGGGCCTGGAAGAAGCTCAATGGTGTAGGAACTCTTGGTTCCCAAGACAGCACCAGATGTCCCCCCTCCTGGCAGAAGAATGACAGGGCCATGAGATGTCTGGAGCACGGCAGCCAGGCCCTCAAGGCCTCCCTCAGCTGCAGAGGACACAGCAGTGTGGCCACGAGAGTCCCTTACTGCCTGTCAGGCCACAGGCTCCTGTGCAGAAAGATTTCTCTCCACTGGGAGCAGGAGACACCAGTGTCCTCCTGGCCCCTGTGCTGGGGAAGCACAGGCAGCAGAAGCCCTGCATGCAATCCACAGACACAGGTCCTGCAAAGCACTGGCATGTAGAGCGGATGCAAGGCTTCCACCTGGAGGGTCTCTTCCTCTGGGGAAGGCAGGCCTCAGCCCGGCTCCCTCCACAGAGGAAGCCACTCTGTTGTTCCCGTCTCCATCCCATCCCGGCAGGAGTGTACACCAAGTGCTGGGCGCAGGCTGTGAGAGCAGAGGGTGGGGCCTTTAGAGGACAAAGCAGTGATCCCCGCAGGGCGAGCAGGCAGCTGCAGGCCTAATGACACCACCTGCCCGTCTATGCTCAACAGTGGGCTTCTAAGCAAATGCTTCTGTCCACAGCCTTAGTTCCTCTCCACATCTGTCTGCCTCACCAGTCCTGCCACAGGGACACAGACTGTAGCTGGCTGTTGCCCACAGCCGGAGGCTGAAGGACGGAGGGAGGGAGGGAGGGAGGGAGGAGCTGCCCAGGGCTGAGCATCTTCAGTTTTTAAAAAGCTAGAGCTGCAAGCCCTTAAGTCTGAGGCTCGGAGAAGGAGGATCCCTTCTCCTCTCGCACAGAAGAGCATCCTTCCTGCTTTCCGTCTGCAAGTTGGTCCTCTCCTCCTAGAGGCTTAGAGAAGCATTTTGTTTGAAGGACTCAGGATTTGAACCCAGGCAACCTGATCCATGAATCTAAGCACTTCATATGTCAAACTGCCTTCTGCAGAGAAATTTTCCAAAGAAATTCCACCTGGACCCCAGGCCTCTAGCGGGTTCAACAATGGCCTCTCCCCAGGTGCTGAAGATTTATCCCACCCCATCTTCAGGCTGAGTTTTGGCTGCCCAAACTTCTCTTCTCCTCTCCCTGAGAAGAACACTAGGAGAATATTCCACCCTCTGTGTCAGTGTGTCCACACTTAGCCTGGACTAGAAGGTGGGCCTCGGACCAGCCCGTCATAGCTGACACTTCCAGATGCACTATGGCCTCCAGCCCCCAAAGCAGCTCTACAGCCTCAGATACCAGGGACTGGGGGACTCAGTGCTCCAGGCAACAGCCGGAAAGTTGTAGCTTCCCTAAAGGCCCTGAGCCAAGCCTCCCTAATCTTTTCCAAGAAAATTGTTTGCAACATGGTAATATCACCCACCAGGGGGCAGCAGACCCTCATGAAAAGAAACTCCTAAAAGGAAAGGAATGTCAACCTCCAGGGGCCGTTACCAAGGATTCTGACAGCCCACCGAGGACTCAGGCGCTTGACACAACAGGGGTCAGAGTCCAGTGATGCTTTCTATTCGGTTAGTGCTTCATGGATGTCAAACTTCCCCATATGTCACCTCATCTGAACTATACAATGGTCCCGAGGCAATGAAGCATCAACATCTCTGTGGGACAGATCAGAAAACAAGGCTCAGAAAGGTTAAGTTTAGGTGACATGGCCGAGTCAGAGGGCTGGTTATCAGATCGGGAAACTGGGTGCCGGCAGCCTGACGCCACATTCAATGCGCACCCCATGCCTGTTTTCAGTCATCACAGCTAGGATTTCTCGATGGCTGACCACACGTACATTTCCTCTCGTAAGCATCACAACAGCCTATGAGGCATGCTCTCTAATTATCCCCACTTTACAGACAAGGAATGGGAGGTGGAGGAAATGAAGTAACTTGCACAATTAATATAGAGGGTAGCTAGGATTTGATCTTGGGTTTGTCTGACCCAATAATCCACTAACACCTGCTGCGTCCCTATTGTCACCTGCAGTCAGCAGCCATTTGTTGAGCTGTACTTGTGGTAGGTACTGTGCTAGTCACCAGTGATGCAGCATTCAATCTAGGAAAACCTAAGACGTGGGTGCCACAGGAAACCCAGCAAGGTGAGTACTATTAGCCCTGTTTTATAGATGAGGAGGCAACAGGGCCTAGAGAGGTTCATGAACTTGCCTGAGGCCACAAGATAATGCATGATGGATCAGGGTTTTGCACCCAGGCCATTTGCTACGCCTGCTGCTTTCTTACACCTCCCAGCACCAAATTTGCTGAGCCAAAATATCAGAAGTAGCAAGTGTTCCAAAACACATGGGAAATTCAACTGTGGTGGACATCTCATTGGATCTCTGGGGTCATCCATGCTCAGCCCAGAGCCCAGACTCCTGCCAGGCAAGCCCCTTCTCACTCACAGAAACTTCTTCCCCTTCCCATCACCAAGTCAGGCTTTTCTCCTTCTGGAATGACCCAGAAAAATAAAGGCAGACCATTTTGCATATTGAGGACCCTTGATGAATAGCTTCTGTTGAGGGTTGAATGAGCATACCCATGACCCTCTTCTGTCTGCACCCCACTACCACCACAAGTGGAGGCACAGGTAAGGGCAGTGTCTGGCATCAGATACAATGCCAGGGGCACACAGGTGTTCTCCTCCTTGGGTCTAGGAGCCCCCTTAAAGCAATACTTAGATTGGAAATGAATCATAAATTTTACATACCAAGCTCAAACAATTGTAACGGGGTCATATATGATAAATTAGTGTTGTCATTGGCAATACAAAATATTTCCATTTCATTGTATAAATAGATATCACTTATATAGTCATTTTAAGCTTCTCTTACAATAGCTAGATCAATACAGGATTTCATAAGTTCTTTTTTTAATTTTTCTGGACTGGCTTATTATAAAGAAAACTGAAAATAGCAATACGTTGGTTTATTTGTTCAAATTTCTCTCTGATCAAGATAATACCTTAATCTAGAATGGCCAGAAAATAGTCTATAGAAACCAGTTTCCAGATTGCATACATATGAATCTTCTCCTTCATGCAAACGTTTTTGTTTTCATTGTTTGAATTCACTTATATTTTACTGGAATTGTACTTTTGTTGCATATTTATCATGCAGCTTTTCTTTTTTTTTGAGACTAACACTTCTCTAAACTTTTAAATACTTTTTTAGAATTATTTTAAAAGTGAAATAACTAAACTTTAAATGGTTCAGGGCTTTGATTGTTTTTGTTTCTGTTTTTATAAATCTTTGATAACACTATTTATAGCAAACAAAAGTTCATAACAAATAACTGAATGGTGAAAATTCAAAATTAATTTAACTTTCTGCCAAAGGCCAATATTTGCTCTTTATTTGAGGATCTTATATTGTTCTGCTTAATTCTACTAATGTAGTTCATATCCTGTCTAGATTAAATCTAGTTGCTTTAACAGCATTTCATTAGAATTCCCATTGTAGAGCTAAGAGAGTTTGTAAAGTCAGATTTGGTATGTGTTTCATCAAGATGTTCCACTTCTGGGCAATAACTATAAAATATTTTGAAAACAATGTATATAATCTTTGAGTTGTTCTAAGGAATGCCATTGCTATCAGCACTGCTGAAGCTATGCTTGTCTTTGTTAAAATTCAAAATAATCTTTAGAGAATGCGTCTGTATTTTCAGCTAAATTTCTAAACTGTTTACCTTTTTCTTTAACAACCATGTTAGCATAATTATCATAGGCTTACCCTCAACAATCTTTCAAATAAGTGGCTAAAATTTAAAGCTATGTCTTCAGTTAAGACAAACCCTGCATATTTCACAACAGATGTAAAACCAATAAAAGCCTCATTAATTTTACGTTTCTTGTTTTCTTCTGATAGTCTAGCAATGAGTATCATAAATGTAAGTTATTCAACATGACTTTTGACTCTGCTACAATTTAGTTGAACTGAGTAATATTTTCTATTTTTAAAATTATGTATGTTTTCTCAACAAAATATTAGCAAACTGAATCCAACAACACATAAAAAAGATCCTACACCACGATCAAGTTGGATTCATCCCAGGGTCACAAGGATGGTTCAACATACACAAATCAATCAATGTGATACACCACATCAACAAAAGAAAAGACAAAAACCACATGATCATCTCAATAGATGCAGAGAAGGCATTTGATAAAATTCAACATCCATTCATGATAAAAAAAACTCTTACCAAAGTGGGTATAGAGAAACAATATCTCAACATAATAAAAGCTATTTATGACAAACCCACAGCCAACATAATACTCAATGGTGAAAACCTGAAAGCCTTTCGCTAAAATCTGGAACAAGACAAGGATGCCCACTCTCACCACTTCTACTCAACACAGTATTGGAAGTCCTAGCCACAGCAATCAGAAAAAGAAATAAAAGATATCCAAATCAGAAGAGAAGAGGTAAAATTGTCATTATGTGAAGATGACATGACAGTATACATAGAAAACCCTAAACACTCCACACAAAAACTACTAGAACTAATAAATGAATTCAGCAAGGTAGCAGGATACAAGATTAACATACAGAAATCTGTTGCATTTCTTTACACTAACAATGAAATATCAGAAAGTGAAAGAAAAAAAAATCCCTTTTAAAATAACATCAAAAAAATAAAATACTTAGGAATGTACCTGACCAAGGAGGTGAAAGACTTATATGCTGAGAACTATAAAACATTGATAAAAGAAATTGAAGATGATTCAAAGAAATGGAAAGATATTCCATGTTCTTGGACTATAAGAATTAATATTGTTAAAGTGGCATACTACCCAAAGCAATCTACAGATTTAAGGTGATCCCTACCAAATTACCCATGACATTTTTCATAGAACTAGAACAAATAATTCTAAAACTTATATGGAATGATAAAAACCCAGAATTGCCAAAGCAATCCTGAGGAAAAAGGACAAAGCTGGAGGCATAACCCTCCCAGACTTCAGACAATGCTACAAAGGTACAATAATCAAAACAGTGTGGTATTGGCACAAAAATAGATATATGGATCAATGAAACAGAACAGAGAGCTCAGAAATAAACCCACACACTTACGGTCAATTAATCTTCAACAAACGAGGCAAGAATATACAATGGAGAAAAGTCTCTTCAACAAGTGGTGTTCAGAAAGCTACACAGCCTCATGTAAATCAATGAAGTTAGAACACTCCTCCACACTATACACAAAAATAAACTCAAAATTGTTTTAAGAGTTAAATATAAGACAGGACACGTAAAACTCCTAGAAGAGAACATAGGCAAAACATTCTCTGACATAAATTGTAGCAATGTTTTCTTAGGTCAGTCACCCAAGGTAATAGAAATAAAAGCAAAAATAAACAAATGGCTTTTGCACAGCAAAGAAAATCACAAACAAAATGAAAAGACAACCTACCAAAAATAGGAGAAAATATTTGCAAATGATGCACCTGGCAAGGGTTTAATTTCCAAAATATACAAACAGCTCATATATCTCAATAACAAAAAAAACCAAACAACCCAATCAAAAAATGGGCAGAAGACCTAAATAGACATTTCTCCAAAGAAGACATACAGATGCCCAATACGCACATGAAAAGATGCTCAACATCGCTAATTATTAGAGAAATGCAAATCAAAACTACAATGAGATATCATCTCACACCGGTCAGAATGGCCATCATCAAAAAATCTAGAAACAATAAATGCTGGAGAGGGTGTGGAGAAAAGGGAA
>NC_041225.1:58948956-58981314 GCF_002837175.3 Physeter macrocephalus
GAGGAAAGAGATATGGGAACATATGTATATGTATAACTGATTCACTTTGTTGTAAAGCAGAAACTAACACACCATTGTAAAGCAATTATACTCCAATAAAGATGTTTAAAAAAAAAAAAACTACAATAGGTACCACCTCACACCAGTCAGAATGGCCATCATTTAAAAGTCTACAAAGAGATGCTGTAGAGGGTGTGGAGAAAAGGGAACCCTCCTACACTGTTGGTGGAAAGGTAAATTGGTGCAGCCACTATGAAAAACAGTATGGAGGTTCCTTAAAAAACTAAAAATAGAGTTTCCATATGATCCAGAAATCCAATTTCTAAGTATATATCCAGAGAAAAGTATCATTTGAAAAGATACATGCACCCCAATGTTCATAGCAGCACTATTTACAATAGCCAAGACACGGAAGCAACCTAAATGTCCATTGACAGATGAATGAATAAAGAAGATGTGGTGTATCTAGACACGATGGAATACTACTCAGCCATAAAAAAGAATGAAATAATGTCATTTGCAGCAACATGGATGGACCTAGAGATTACCATACTAAGTGAAGTAAGTCAGAAAGAGAAAGACAAATACCATATGATAACACTTATATGTGGAATCTAAAATATGACACAAATGAACTTATTTGTGAAACAGAAACAGACTCACAGACATAGAGAACAGACTTGTGATTACCAAATGCAAAAGGGGATGGGGAGGGATAAATTAGGAGTTTGGGATTAGCAGATACAAACTACTACATATAAAATAGATAAACAACAAGGTCCTACTATATAGCACAGGGAACTACATTTAATACCCTGTAATAAACCATAATGGGAAAAAATATGAAAAAGAATATATATATATATTATATTATTATATATAATGTATGTTCTTATCATTTTATTATCTATTGATTTAATAATCTCTTTTAAATCCTCCATTGTCAATAATGATCATTTGATTCTTTTTAAAATCTCTTTCATATTTGATCAGTCTAACAGAAAATTTTTAAATCATTTATATAAAACCCAGACAACTTTCCATTGTTTTCCGTGCTGTTACTGTGCTGTTACCATGAAAAGCATCATTTTGTTTGGCTAAATATTGGACACATAAATATTTTTCTTTTAAAAATATCACACCAGGGGCTTCCCTGGTGGCGCAGTGGTTGCGCGTCCGCCTGCCGAGGGACGCGGGTTCGGGCCCCGGTCCGGGAAGATCCCACGTGCCGCGGAGCGGCTGGGCCCGTGAGCCGTGGCCGCCGAGCCTGCGCGTCCGCAGCCTGTGCCCCGCAACGGGAGAGGCCACAGCAGAGGGAGGCCCGCATACCACAAAAAAAAAAAAAAAAAAAAAAATATCACACCAATGTTCTGTGTTGGTGTTGACTTGTCTTTGTTAAGTACTGTTAATTGTTTGCTGCTTATTCACCTTTTTTTTCCCTCAAACAATTGCTTATGTGATTTTTGTGTGTGTGTACAAGTGATTTTCCTCTTCTGGCTATAAATACCTTCTTTACCCAAAGCTAAACTTCAAGATTGATTGTAATTGGTACAGAATGAATGAACAAAATATGGTCTTTGAATTGAACATATAAAAGCCAGTTTCTGTAATTTCTTTCTCCAAATGAAAGAATGTTGGTATAAAATGAAATATTAAATTATCTTGCCATGTTCACCCAAACAAAATTTGTAGCCATTCATCTGGATGGGACTGTGTGTTAAGGAAATACCCTCCTGTGGTGAGGAAGACGTGATAGGCCATTTCCCAGAGCCAGCCTCCCAAAAGCGCAGTAAAGCCCCCAAGATTTCCATTCATCATTGTCCTCCCATTGGGCTAATTTCATCAATGTACTTTTCTTCATGTCTCCTAGGCAGGCATAAGTTGCATCTATGTCTTCTGAGCTGTAAATTTGATATGAATAATTCCCCTTTACTTTCTCATTGTTTAGAGTACTAATTAAATCTTCATTAGGTAAATAATTTGTAAGGTTCTGTGTAAAAACTTTATATGGACTGGTCCAACAAAAGCCTACTCACTTTTGTTATTTCTGCAGTTTTTGAAGATTTAAGCAGATCATCTCTTGGGCAATTTTCTGTTTCTTTTCAGCTTCCGAGCTTTGCTCTTCTATTTTATATTTTTATCACAATCTTGACTTGTATTCATTCTAGTCATTCTCAATGATAAAAAGATTAATATAAAATGTGATTCTATTTAAATTTGCCTCATTTGAGTCCCATCAAAACTGTGAAATAATGAAAAAGTAAAATTATGTTCCCCTATATTTTAAATTTATTTTAATAATATTTCAATATTGATAATTATCCATTATAATTTAATGGTAAAATACAAATTATAATTAATGAATATAAAATTTTAAATAATGATGACATTTTTTATTTTCTGAATATTTAACTTGATTATATTTAGACTTTTTATAAAAGTAAAGTATCCTTTATTTTTAAATTGCAATAAAGCATTGAAATTCTAGCATCCAAAGTCTATCTGATTGCTGCTCTTGTAAAAAATAGGTGTTATGCCTCATCTGTGTTATATCTAGGTGTACATATAGACAAAACTAAGAGTAATATGAATTGTTTAGGTTGCAAATGTTCCTCAGATATTGTTGCAAATATTAATATCATGCTAATTCCTGATATCTCCAGCACCAGAAACTGGAAATTAAAGAGAAGGAAGAAAATGGATACTTAGTACTTCTGGAAAATGATACTTGGTAAGATAGCATTTATGCTATCTGAGATGAATGTTTTCACAAGTTAATTAGTTTTTTTCCCCAACAAAGGGCTTCTGCCACCAAAATCCTCCTTGCACTTCGAAGCAGTGTTCTTTTCTGATATTGGTGGCAACACAGTCCCCAAACCTTCCTCACATCAAAACACAATCACCTTTCATTCCAAGGACTTACCATGCGGGACAAATGGAGAAGCATTTGCTGGAGCCTGCATGGTGTCAGAGAGCAAAGGCCTGGAGATGCAGGTCACACCGTGCCAATGTTAAGTGCCACACCCGAGTGACGGCTTTCTGTGTGTTTATAACACGTGGGGCCCTCCTGCCCTGGCCCATCGGTCTTAAGTCGCACCCTAGCCCCTGGCCTCACCTCCCCCAGGAGAAAGTCACTCCCTTACCTTGCTCCGGAGAGCCCTGGATTCATCCCTCCTCCCCTAACACAACATTCTTCAAGACACCCTTCCTGGGACTTCCCTGGTGGCGCAGTGGTTGCGCGTCTGCCTGCCGATGCAGGGGAACCGGGTTCGCGCCCCGGTCCGGGAGGATCCCACATGCCGCGGAGCGGTTGGGCCCTTGAGCCATGGCCGCTGGGCCTGCGCGTCCGGAGCCTGCGCTCCGCAACGGGAGGCCACGGCAGAGGGAGGCCCGCATACCACAAAAAAAAATTTTTTTAAATTAAAAAAAAAAAAGACACCCTTCCTGGGAGTCTGTGGATCCACCAGAAAATCCATCCTATCCCCGGCCTGACTCTCTACCCTGCTTTGCCTCATGAATATTCTCTCTTCAATATCATGCAAGATATTGTCACTTCCTCAAGGTTCTGCATTTCTGCCTAATGGCATCAGCCCAAGGAACATATGCAGACTGACACCCAGACAGGCTAACAATGTGATTACTCTTCAAATCAACATTTTGGGGGTTTTGTTTGTTTGTTTGTTTGTTTTTTAATATTTGGAAGCAGTATAGCAGCGGGGTTAATTGTTAGAACTCCGTAGTCCTGCCTCCTGGGTTGGCATTCCAGCTCTGACACTTAAAAGCTGCATGACCTGAAGTCAGGTTACTTATCCTTTCTGAACCTTAATTTTCCCCTCTGTAGTATGGGAATAATAATACCTACCTCACAGCATTGTTGTGGGCCATTTATGAATTGACATGGAAAATACCTGGCACATAGTAAGTATGCCATTGCTTTGTTATTCTTTTCATCATTTGTTTAACATTTGGTTACATGTTTATTTTACATTAATAAAAATATTATATCTCTTTCTTCAGGATTAAGACAAGATATATATCACAGGTAATGCTCCAAACCAATAAATTTAGTAGGGGGGTACATATTAAAGCAGTTTGAATTTACATAATAAAATCAATCATTTGTAACTAGCAGACATATCTGGCCAACTTGTCTCAGAATTATAGCAACTGTAAAAGCCAGCATCAAGCAACTATCAATGGCTAGACTCAGGGTTTAAAGTGCCATGCAAATAAAATATTATATTTGCATATGTAGGAACCTGAGTGTGATATTGTGATTTATAATAAGAAATACACGTAACTGGCCCTTTTCATGGTTCCTGGTACAGAGCTCCTAAAACCCTTGTAATATCCAAAATGATAAGAGCAATAAACGTGCCTTGATATTTATAACAAACCCCTTTCAACCACACTAGAGTTTCTGTTAATGAGGTGACTTTTCAAAAGCACCTGATGTTAGTGCTGGTTGCCATGGGAACCAACCTTGTGATTTGAGGATTGGACCTTTTAGTTCCACTGCCCTGACCTCTGGGGAGGGGGAGAGGGGCTTGGAGATTGAGTTCAACCACCAATGCCCAATGATTTACTCTGTCGTATCTCCTAACAAAGCCTCCACAAATACCCAAAGGACAGGATTTAGAGAGCTTCTGGGTTGGTGAACACGTGGAGATTTGGCGACGGTGGCATACTCAAAGGGGACACAGAAGCTCTGTGCCCCTTCCCACATACCTTGCCCTATGCATCTCTTCCATCTGGCTGTTCCTAAGTTATATTCTTTTATAATCAACTGATAATCTAGTAAGTAAAATATTTCTCTGAATTCTGTGAGCTGCTCTAACAAATTAAGCGAACCCAAGGAGGGGGGTGCTGGAACCTCCGATCTATAGCTGGTAGGTCAGAGGCACAGATGACAACCTAGATGTTCACTTGGCATCTGAAGGGGGTGGAGAGACAGTCTTGCAGGACTGAGCCCTTAACCTGTGGGTAGTGTATCCAAGTAAATAGTGTCAGAACTGAGTTGAACTGTAGGACACCCCACACATTGGAACTAGGAGCAGAACTCAGAATACTGAGTTAATGGGGAGCCATATTTCTGATGTGGCCCACCAATGTCTGGATGTCCCCTAAAGACTGATACTCAAGCTGGCCAAGACCACCAGCCCCTCCGTCTGCCCCTGGTCCTGGTTTCTCTCAGGCCCTGCCCTCTGCAGCCACTGCCCACGACCTGGGGGGTCGTGGGACACGGATCACCTCAGCACCCCCCAACAGCCCATGCCCTCCTGGGACCCATCACTAAACCCCCGTTTCTAGTATTATTTCCATCTGGGTTTGCTTCAGTTGGTTGTTGTTTTTTCCAGACTTACTCTGAAACCACTAAGAACACATCCTTACAGGCCTGCCATATTAAATACCTCAAACATTCATGAACATTCAAACATGCTTCCAAGGAAAAAACCTGTTCCCTCAGCATGTCATGTGTCCCAGTGCTGGGCTCTGTCTCCACAGGATGCCAAATAGGTCAGAGGCATCTATTTAGTGAAACAAAAACCGGTCAAACTGGTTGTTTGGCATCATGTGAGGCAAGCACAAATAAACTAGAAAACAGATGGTGACCAAAAGAAAGAGAGGCAGCACGTTTGCAAAAGTTGTGTGTCCTGTTCTGTGCATGTGAGAGGCATGGGGCACCTTAAAACCTCCAGGTAGTCTGACCAGTTTCCCCATCAAGCTGATGATGGTTTGCAACCAGAGAAGCCCTTCAAAGGCTTGAGAGTGTTCCCGTAGTAGGAAAAGATTCTCTCTGGGTGATTACCTGGGAAGAAATTGTCAGTATCTTCATCTTTGTCCCAGATTTGGAGCCTAAAGGGGAATCTACTGTTTGATATTTTTGATATTTTATGGAAACCCTGGACAGCCACGGGCACCTGTCAGATGGTTTTCCCCACATCCAGCTAACTACTGAAAGGGGGCCCTAATGTCCATTGGTAGCCTTTGGCCTTTGTCTCCTTTCTCCTTCTCGCTGTTTCCCCCACTTAGTACCAGACATCACTCCTCCAAATGATATATATGGTTGATAAATTTGCACGTTGTTTCTTTGCAAAAGAATTATGTTTCTCCTTATGATAAATGTAAAAAAAAAAAAGGTTTGTACAACGTATCAATCTTTTCAGCAACTTGCAGTTCTTGCATACTGCTTTTCTTAATAGTTTTCATGTTCCAAGAGGCAATACCATCCCTAATCATAAATTTAACTTACATTCAATTTACTCCTCCCAGATTTATTTTAAAGGATTTTGAACAAGTGACATAACTTTCTGCCTGTTAATTTTCCATTAAAAAAAAATTGTAGCTAGCTTGCGTTTGGTCTTCTAAAGCTTCATATTCTGAACACAAACCCAACTGCCTACAGTGAATATTATACATTCTCCTCCTGTTGTTTTGGGGTGTCTCTATCATAAAGACAATCTTACTAAAACTACAAAATAATATTACTACCATGTTTAAATCTACTGATTTGGAACTGGCATGGAATTGCTATTCAGACAGACTGCACAGACTGGGCCTCAATTTTCTCATATGGAAAGTGATCAGATTCATTATAATTTCAAGACAGCCTCTAAGGTTCTTTCCTGCTCAAATTTCCATTTATTCTTAGTTACTCTCACAGGACAAAGGCAGCAGGAATCTGCCAGAGATCCGAGAAATCACTGAACCAAGGGAGGGAAGTAGGGCAAAAAGGAAGCTGTCCCAGATCCAGGTAAGAATGATGTCTGGTCCTGGGTGAGCACCAGCTGGGGAAAGATGCTGCTCTCCTATCTGCTCTTCACAGCCACAAATGCCACCACACATGCACAAACTACACACACACACCCCCCCACACACACACACACACCCCACAGCCTCCTAGTACACACCGTACTCACCACATACACACAACATATATGGACACTGCACACACACACACACACACACACACACACACACACACACACACATATCCCACAAGCACCCACTCAAAGAGTTGGCTGAGACCCCTCCTCCTTAGTTTCCATTCTTGAGCCTGGATTTAGAAACTGCTAAGGAGGTGGGGGTTTGGGGTGGCCAGTGAGTAAGAAAACAGAAACAGGCTTTGTATGGGGGTCCCTCGGGAACTCACGCGATGTCTTTTTAGGTCTGGACCGGTTTTCTGTTGTACGTGGGGAGGAAGAGCCAGGGTGATGCCTGGGGGTGGAAGCCTCAAGGAAGAAGTTGCCAGGGAGAACAGAAACTAAGGGGGTGGGTCAAGGTGGGGAGGCGGGCAGTACAGGATGGAGAGCCAATGAGCGCACTCAGGAGTCCAGAGTCGGAAGGATCTGCTGAGTTCTGCTCTGGGATGCCCTTGACCTAAAACTCAGAGAGTCACCCCGGACCCAAAGGGAAGTTGCTGCCTAGACTGGCCAGAGCTGACCGTGGCCGAGTGGGTGGGTGAGGGCTGGACCCCGTGCAGTGTGTGCAGGGGTAGATGGAGTTAGCTCACTTCCAGCCAGGCAGCCAGCATCCTCCTCTGCAGCCAGAGCTACAAACATCCCACAAATGACCCATTTCAATGAGAGCTTTTTAACACTAGGGTTCTCAAACCTTAAGACATTCTGCACCCTTCAGTTTCTCAAAGTCAATCTCATTCGGGCATTTCATAGAAGGTCAAGAAGTTTTGCCACCTACATCAGAGACAAGCAGCTTTTCTTCCCTCCTCTTCCTTTTGAAATGAAATCCAAACCCCAGTGGTTTCACTGCTCGGGAGAGTGCTGTGCCACACACAACATCTGTAAGCAGTTAATTTTCCAAATGGGAGACAGTCACCACAGATGCAGACCTCTTAAAAATAAACACTAGAAAAATATTACTCCAGCAAAAATGCAAGCCTAGAATCCATGTGAGTGGGTGGGAGGGAGCTGGTGCTAGGACAGGATCCAGTTTGGGGAGATCAAAGCCGCATCCTAGCCTGCCTGGCTGTGCAAAAGTAAGGGAACTGGAACCACAGAACTTCAGCACAAAAAGGGACCTTTGGGGGGTACTGCAGCCTCAGTACAGATGGAGAAATTAAGATCTGGGGCAGGAAGTGGGTGCTTAAGCATGTTAGGACTGGAACCCAGGCTGAGAGCTTTGTGCTCTATTATAAACCTCATTTTTATTTGAATACTTCAGCTTCTTCCTTTTCAGGAAAATAAAAGCCCTCTGACTTTTAACTATTACCTTTAACCCCTACTTGGGGCCCATTTGGGGTGGGAGGGGGGGCCTCCCGTCCTGAGAATGGGTGCTTCCTCCCCTCCACACACACTCTTCAGTGTGCCCTGCAGCTTCACCGGCAAGGGATGAGAAGCCAGGGCCCTACAGCAGCCAAGGTGAGGTCCAGAACTTCACTAGGGCAGCTGCTTCTTACCCACCTTATGGAATGAGGCGGCCAAGCTTGAGGATCTCGTGTCCCGAGACTGAAGAAAGCCAGGTCATCTTGACCATGAGGCGGGGGAACTGGGGGCAAGGCAGGCTGGAGATCCATCTGAGCCCACCTCCTACCACAGCCATCCCTCTCCTCCTCCAACAGGAATACTGGTGCCTCTGACCAGGAGTAAAACGAGGCACTGAGTAGATCCCCACAGAGTAGAACTGCCGCAGACTAGCATTCAGTACAATGCGGTTGTTTAGGGTTGGAATGGAATGGAGGAAATTTGAGACACAGATGGTACAATGAAAAACTATATTGCTCCCCCCAGCCCCATAGGGCTAGCCTGGCACACTATCAGCTATTAAAGCCTTATTGCTAGTTTATCCATCTTATCCCTACAGGATGGTTTTCAGCAGCGAGGTTTCAAAAGGCAAAAGCTGAGTTCGAAAGAAAAAGTGAAGGGAATAGATAAAAGAAAAGGATAGAAAGAAAGAACAGTGGGCAATGGGGGCTCTGGGAGAAGAGATGGGACAGAGATCTGGGAAGCCACGTTGGTGGGGACAGTGGCGAGCCCAGACGTGGTGGCCACCAGGGGGCACTGCTGCCCCACCCACGGCCCTGGGGTAGGCAGAGACTAAGGGGGGTTCAGAACCTCTAGTGGGCTTCTGTCCCACCCCCACGCCGCTCTAACTCCCGGACTTTTCCTTAAGGCTTTGGGATCTCCCCTCCTGGACCCCTGAGGTTGTCTCAGAGGAGTCTGGAGGGACCCTCCCCTGTGAGCCTTTTCCTGAGAGGGAACAACCGTAGCCTGGCCAGGGCACTGTGAGGTTGATGGAGGTACTGGGTAGGGAGTGAAGAGGCCTCCTGGATTTGCACCCAGTTCTGTTATTCCCTCTGTTTGAGGCCCGGCCCTCACGGCAGGCAGCAGGGGTCCTCCTTGAATGCTCTGGAGCTCTGTTTTCCCAGTACATCCAGGAGGGAAGTGCTCACCCTGGCTCTGCTTCTCAAGTAGCAAACTCAGGGGGCACTGAGAAGGTAAGCCAGAGCAGCAGGTGTCCACCCACAGTGAACCCCCGGGGGAGAGGTGGAGGGGCTCCCTGTGGCCAGCAGGGGCTGGGACTTGCACTTAGAAGCACAGAGTCTGAGGCCAGGCACTGCATGTTCCTAGCACCATTTGCAGCAACCCCTGTTCCCCTCTGTCTGAGGCACGGCACCTGTTGTCTAGAATCGAAATTTACTCGCCTCTGGGCAGACACCCTGACAAATTCTATATCTTCCCTGGCTTCTCCATTTTCAGTTCTGCTCCTTAGACACCAAAAGCTCCCATCTCTACACCCTTCCTCAGGTTACCTTTGCCAAGAGTGTGGCTTAGCAGACATTAGTTACACTGCAGGTCCACTGATATCCCTCAAGAAGATTTCAGGGAGACCTGGGCCTCCCAAGTCTAAATCACATCTCAGGATGGTACCTACACAAACTTGGACATTCTTTCAAAAGGCATTTATTGGTCTGCTCTTGGTTTTCTAGGGGCATGAAAGAGGCAGGCTTCAAGAACCAAGTGTGTTGGGACTCTGGGCTAATTGTTCCAACCGTGGAGGCCACTCCTGTGAAGATGCTCAGCCGTTCAAGGCAAGCTCAGGTGTGGTTCCTGCAGGTGACAATTGAGGGTCTGACCCTGCTCAGACAAGAGGAGACACCAGCAGAGTCCAGGCACTGATGGGACCCTGTGTTGTCCATCCCCAGTGGGACCCCACCCAGCAGGCCTCTGTGCCTCGGGGAGACCCCCCAGCCTCAAGCTGAGTCTCAAGGAAGAGAGGGCAAGGTCTAGACTACTAGATCAGACTATAGTCAGATTGTGAATTCGGGAATGGCTGATGATGCCATTGAGGAATGGGGATGCATAAGACATTCTGGAAGTTGGGGGCTGCCCAGGGAGCCAGCCTGCCTCTGACACACCCAATCCTCATTTGGATCTGAGCGACTGGAGAGCAGGAAGAAGGCACCCAGGAGCCTGTGAGTCGTGCCTAAGCCTCTGGATCCCACATCTGAGGAACACAGCTTACTATCAGCTTTGAGCGGTGGTGGCACCATCGCCTCTGAGGTTTAACCAAGGCACGATTGTTACTGATTGAAAACATGAGACCAAATTCCGGCCCCCTCCTCCCCCCAGTGGCAGGCTGAGACTCCACATCCATTTCCTGCCTTGGTCAGAATTGGCTGCAGGATAGGACATGCCTGCTGGTGGCTCCAGCCGGGAAAGGCTGAGGAAGATAACACAGAGACAGACGGGAATGCCGAGGGGAATGAAGCATGACCTAAAGAGCTGATGCCCCGTCCATCCCATCCGAGTCCTCCTAGAACCCCAGGCAATGCTAAGGGACAGTGTAGGTAGTCCCTGATGTAAGCCCATCTCGTGACCAGGATGCCATAATGCCATGATGCTCTGGGGAAAGCCCAGCTCCCCAGCAGTTCCCCACAGGAAGACGGGCTGTCCTTTCACAGCCACTCTCCTCCAGTCCTGTAGATAGCCAGCTCCATAGCTCACAGAAAATCAAAGATACACGGGATATTATTAGATTAGAGAGATCCTAACAAAGGTCAGGTTTAACCAAAGCCCTCACATTTTACAATCAGGGTTCAGAGAGGTTAAGCAACCACACAGAGCTAGATCCAGTCTGCGACTGTCAACCTCTGAGTCCTAATTGAGTGCTCTTTTTCTGATACCAGAATCTCCCATAAGGCCTCTGGAAGAGGTCAAGAAATCAACAGCTCTGACCAAAATATTAAAAAATCAGCTTCCAGGTTATGACAGGTGAGTAGTCAATGTGGTCATTTGCAAATAAACACACCACCTCACCATTTCACTTAGCATGGTCTTGAGGGCCACGCCTCATGGAGAGCCAGTACTCACACTGTTTCCCTCTCAGTCCCCTCCTCCAGAAAATGAAGCCACATCCCTGCCTCAGAGGAATGCCATCAGGTTGCCATGGTAAGACATACATGTAGTTTATGTCTCATCAATCCTGAAATCAGCTGCAATCAAGAACAAGGAAGTAGCATAGGCCCCCAAATAGCCAGTGCAGACACCAAAATCCAGGTTCCAAAGGTCATGCGACGTGCTCACCAAAAGTCCCCTCAGATCCTTTTAACTCTTGCTTCATAAACAGTTCTAACAAGCTTACCTTTCAGGTTTTCTTTTGCTTGGGTTTGGGTTTTGTTATCATTATTACTTTTTTTTTTTTTTAATCCATGGAATATTAGAAGGAGCCAACAGATTAGACGAAACAACTGCTGGTGATAGGTAGACTGAAAATTACCAAAGTGATAGTTAGCTGTGTGACACAGGGAAGCAAAACACACAGATAGGAGTTCCCAAAGCATAGAAACCTGCAGTTATTTTAGTGTAGGACTAAATAGCCAGGTACGTTTCAGAAGACCTGAAGGTATTACTATATGCCTGAATCATCAAAAAAAAAAAAAAAAAAGAGTTCTTCCACCCATCTTTTGATTCCAAGAATAACGGCCCAGCCTCACCCAGTTCAAAGGATTTTTACTCCTTATAAGTCCATTTTCAGTCATTTTCAACCTCAAGAATGAGATTCCCCCTGTGTTAGTGCTTCCTCTTCAGACGCACTTACACGCAACAGACAGATGCACCCGGCATTTCCACCACTTTAGGAGATAAGAATATAACTGTAAATTAGCATAAAGATTCTCCAGAGATTATGCACAGAAACCGTACGTGCAGGATATGGGAGGAATGTCTAAAACACTTGAGAACAAACCGTTTCCCAGCTCCCATAAGCAGTTTGGAAGCCTCTATTTATCTACAAATAACCGACATGCTCCAGATAATCTTTCTTCCCTGTTTATTAAAGGAGGCCTTAAAAGCCCCTCTAGGCCACTGTTGAATGATCAGATGAATGGATGGATGGGTGGTAAATAAATAAACCTGGTGACAGAGCTGGAGTTATTCGAAAATAACAGATCACCTTTCTTTAAATATAGCCCAATGCAGACTTTCACTGATCCACACATTTCTCCCAGTGAATCTGCATCAGTAAGATCTGACCAATTTCATGTTTCTATGTTTTGGAGCATTTTTGCTGCTTATATTCTAGGATGACATCCAACATTCAGATGAAAAGTCATGAATCCATCCATTTAGAAGTTCCTAAGTATCCAGGTGACCAGCATCAGTAGGTACAAGTGTTGTGTATCCATTCATTCAACAAATATTTATTAAGTGTCTGCGCCATGCCTAGCTTTCTGCTAGACCCTGAAAAGCCCAAAGTGAGTAAGACTGATCATTCAGTCAACTTCACAAAACCACATCAGCTTGAAGCAGGAGGAAGAAAGCAACCATGCACATGACCTGCTCCATGCCTAGCCCTGTTTTAGGCACCTCCACGTGATACCAATTTTTGTTTCATGACAACCCTCAAAAGTAGGTATAACCCTTAAACAGACGAAGGAACTGAAACTCAGAGAGGTCAGGTAACTTGTTCAAGCCACACAGCCAGCAAGAGTCAGAGTGAGAACTGCAGCCCATTGCACAGCCCAATGTAGGGGCCTGTGATGGGATGTAAAGAGCAGACTGGTTTGACTCTGCTGCTCCCTGCTGCATCCCTTCAGGGACATGACCAGCTCTTCTGAGCCTTAGTTTCTCCATCTATCTAATGGGACCACAGTGCCTCCCTCAGAAGTCAGTTTTGGGAATCGAAGGAAATAATATAGGAGCGGTCTCCTGGCTTTGGATCCCACACACATTAGGTACCAAACAAATGTTTATTACATGGGTAAGTACGGTCTTCAAACCCTCCTCCACTCTTGCCTCCCACCCCTGGAGGCCCTCTATGCCAGTGTCCGCTGACAGCAAGCTTCCCCAGATGCTTTCAGAAGTGGGCAGCTCACAACTTCCTGAAGCACTCTGCTCTGGAGTTGGAAGGCCTCACTCACCTGCCTCCCCATGTGCCCAGACCTCACCAAGAGTGGAGAGGACACAGGCCTCCCCGGGAGATGACAAGTTAGCTCTGGAGACAAGGGCTGTCCACAGGAAGCATCAGGGAACTCTGCAAGGTGCATCATCTTGAAGAACAGGATTGGGAGCCATGGCAGGCTCTCTCTTCCTCCCTCAGATTCAACTCCCTCCATCCCAAGGAGGAGCTGAGCTGACCCTCAGGCCATCCTTCCTGGACAAAGGTGGCCAGGCCTCCACCTAGATCCTGATACTCACAGAACTGACTCTGTTTTCTCCATCTCCTTCTCTCTCCTGCTCAGTCACCTTTTGAGCTATCGTTCCATGTGACTCCTAAGCCAGCCAGGTATCTCCTGGCCTTGTGAGAGACCAGTCACACAGAAAGACAATGGGAGAGAGGCCCCATCCCCCCACATGTCATCCTCTGGACTTATCCTTATTGGAATACACAGTGGAAAGACCTGGAATGGAATCAAACAATAACCAAGTCTCCAGATTTCTTTATATCACAGAACACTGAAGGAAATAAGGGCCTTAGTAATCACATGATCCGGGGGCGGTGGGGAGAGTGGATGAATTGGGAGATTGGGATTGACATAAGTACACTAACATGTATAAAATAGATAACTGATAAGAACCTGCTGTATAGCACAGGGAACTCTACCTCACTTTGCTGTACAGTAGAAACTGTACAGGAGATCCAACTGGCCCTATTTTACTAATGAGGAATCTGGGCCCAGATGAAGTTAAGGGACTTAGCTAAGAGCACCCAACTCTCTTTGGCCACCACCACTACCATCACCACCATCTCGGTGCCTCTCCAGCACATGCTGTTTGCTGACGTTCTCCATGATGTGAATGCTTCCTTTCCCTTTGATTTTGAATCTTTGGCTCAAATGACATGTCCTATCATGTGATGTGATCTTGTAAGACAGTTTATGTGCAGGTCATAGTTTATTAGATGTTAATCATCTTTTTAAATAATCTTTAATAATCATTCAAAACATTTCTTGTGTTTCCTTTTATTGAGGTATAATTGACATAAACATTATATTAGTTTCAGGTGTACAACATAGTGATTCGATATTTGTATATACTGTGAAATGACCACTACACTAAGTCTGGTTAATATTTGTCACCATACAGCGTTACAAAATTGTTTTCCTTGTGATGAGAACTTCTATGACCTACTCTCTTAGCAACTTTCAAATATGCAGTACGTATTATTAACTATAGTCACCATGCTGTGCGTGACATCCCCATGACTTATTTATTTTAAAACTGGAAGTTTGTACCTTTTGACCCCCTTCACCCATTTTACCCACCCTCCCAAGCCCCCGCAAATCCATTTTTGAAACAAAGGAGCTTCTACACTGCTCCAGCTTTGACATCCATTGCCAAGCAAATGCAGGCTCTTTAATGTCCCTGATCGAGATCTGTCTACGTTTAGCCAACCTCCTCACAGAATCCTGGCACCGGTATCACTCAGCCACTCCAGAACAGGTGAGAAAAATGCAAACGCCCTGTCTGGGGCAGTGGGGCTCGACCCTCACAGCCTGCCCTTCATGCAGCAGGACAGAAAAGGCATTCACTCCTCCTCCATGTCATGATACCAACCGAAATTACCTTTAAATGAGGAAGAAAGTCATTATTTAATCAATAGGATTGCGTCAATTGAGGGAAATGTGTCTCCAGTGTAAACGAGCAGAACGTCTTTGCGCTCTGTGAAAACAAGGTTAAATTACTTGCAGATCCGGGCAACAAGAGAGATGTAGGAAGCAAACCTGAAGCCTGACACACTCAAGGTCTGGGAACCGAAAATTATAGGGATTGTTCTGATTTTTCCAGCAGAATCGAGCACAGAGATGGGCGCGCCTCTTGGCAGAACCAAGGATGCCTGTGCCCTACGAAAGGTGGGGGGCTGATCCCTCCGAAGCTGGCCACTGTCACAGACCTGCTGGGCACCAGTGCTAGGGAGAGGGTGGCCTTAAAAGGAGGAGTGATCAGGTTTCAGAAGTCCAGCGTTTCCTGTTCACAGCCCTTCCTCTGCCCCATCAATTCCACCCAGCAGATCACAATGACAATAAGTTATTACAGTGGCAGCTCATGTGGATTGAGTGTCCACTCCATGCCAAGCTCACTGAGTGCTACTCAACATTCACAGCAGCCTTAGGAGGTAGCCACCGTGGTCATGCCCATTTCACAGATGAGGAGGAGGGCAACGACAGCTGGAGAAGGGTGGGACAGTCCTGCCTGGTTCTGAGGCCCACTGTCCTAACTCCCCAGTCTCAGGACCCCATGTGCTTGCTGGGTGCTCATCCTGGTGCTGGCCCAGGGGTCAATACCAGCCAGAGCTGCCCTTTGGACATCTCCACAGCCACAGGGGAAAAGGGACAGAGCATCTCCTCTTGTTTAGGGAGGGGCTCAGCTTGTCCCAGGAATCCTCGGCGGGGCAGCCTTCGTGCCTACTTCTCTCCCGTCGTCCCCCTTCCCTGTCCCTGTTGATTCCTTCGGCCTCCTGAGGAGCTCTCAGTGCTGAATGTGATTCCTGTCAAGGCTAAAGGCAGCTGGTGGGGTCTAAGTTCCCTGCTTCCTGACAGAACCTCTCCGTGGGAATTTGACCTCCTGTTTCTTCTCACCTACTCAGGGGACTATGCTAGCAGCCAAGTGGAAGTCCCTGCCATGCTCCTTTTAGGACACAGGGAACCGTAACCAGATAAGTTTTAGCTCTGGACTTTCCGAAAGCCAGATTCCATCACTTTCATGGTACACGCTGGCTAATGTCCATTCCCCGTCTCTCCTCCTCCCATGGCCCCATCCACCCCGTCAGTCAGCTCCAATTCTGACCTGTCTGAATGTGTGGTTCATAACGGACCTTCCTTCCATGACTATATCACTTCCATGTCCATCGGGAAAATACAGTCTCCACACGCCCAGGACCTGGGTCACCCTAGCAGGGACCTGACGTGGCCTAGACCAAGGGGTCTTTGGCCTCCTCTGGGAGAGGCTGTGGCGGGCTGGCCTGTCTGTGCGATGCTGCAGCCTGGCCCCAGAGCAAGAGGCTGCCCTGCTGAGAAGGAGAGTGCCACATTTAAAGAAAGAAGACTGAAAGGAAACATATTTGACCTGGGAAGAACCAGAAGACCTCTCAAGTTGCCAAAGTGACAAATGAGCCAGGGAGTTAGAGCAAATGTGAACTCCGGGGGAGGCTGCCAGAAGGAACCCGGTTGGACTAGACCAGGCTGGGGGTGATGCAAGGACCGGAGACGGGATGATTTACCCAGGTTGGGAGGGGAGAGCAGGAAGAACGTTCTGCAGAGCTAGACACAGTCCACCCTTTGTGCCCATATTTATCTAACGTGTCAATTTTATAACCACAGTACCTTCCGAGTGGGCAGGAAAGCAGATATTGGTGCTGTCAGGAGGCCGGGCTGTGGTTTGCACGGCGTAATGGCAGATGCCAAAAACAAAGAGGAGGGGAGAGGGCACTACAGAGACCACAAAAGAGCCTTAATAATTACGCCACTGCCTCCCTCGACAGCCCGCCTCTCCGTCCTGAGGAGGTGGCCCGCCGGCTTCAGAGGTGCTGCCTTCCCCGGATGCGCAGGGCGGCTGCCTAGCACGCGTCTATTAATAACCATGCACGGACTTGAAGGGACCCATCACATCGCCGCCTCTCTTCTCCAGGCTAAATAGCGCCAATCCCTTTAACCTTTCTTCATGGGCCTGATTTTCCATCCCTTTAATCATCTCTGTCACTTTCTGCTGGATGGGCTCCACTCTCACCACATCCCTCCCCCAGGGTGGAGACTCCAAGCCAACTGGAAGGATGCGCCCCACGACCTGAAAAGCTGCTCTTTTCCCGCCGCCCTCCCTCCTCTCAGGCCTGCCCTGCAGCCGCAGGTCCTGGGAAGCCCATGGTCAGGGCAGCCCCCAAGCGGAGTTACTGTCATTCATGGCCCAGTTGGAGCTCTTTCCTCCTCCCACTTGAATATTCCCCAGGATCAGAAAGCCACTAAAATCCAGGAGTCTCCTCTGAGCTGATTCTCACCATTTTCTCTCTGGACCCCCCTGCACGTCACTGCCGCACCTCCGCCGGCGCCCAGACCCCCAGTCTATTGGTCCATGAGAACAGGCCTTCAGCCCGCTTCCTTGCCAGCCATATTCTCCAGACAAAACCCTTAAAAACCAGCTTTAGAAATAATTTTTAAAATCAAATGTCATTTTTATCACGTCCCTCCCTTTCTTAAGAGCCATGAGTTGCTGTACAGTACAGCAAATGTAATCGCTCGCCAGATTCTGGGTCCAGAGTACGCTTTCCCTACTCTTCTCTGCCTTTGTCCAGACCCTCATTCAGAAAGCTCTCCCTTGTTAATCTCCTCATCTGTCCATGACTTTACCAGCCACCGATCCCCACAGCATTTTGTTGGATACTGTTTTGGGTATACTGATATACAATACATATGGGTTAGGGCTCTTCGACGGCAAACAGCAGAAACCAACTCTGACTTGTTTAAGAAACAGAAAGGGATAGATTGGAAATGAAAAGCATAGTTTGCAGAATTAAAAGAAAGGCTAAACCATACACAGGGAAGGACAAAACAGGGCAACTCTCAAAGCCTTTCTAGAATACTGCCATCAGATGATCAGCTCTGTCCTCCATCCTTATTCATCTCTGCTGAAGAGTCAGAGTTTCCTAGAATCTGCACAATCTTTGCGATCGATGAGCAGAGCCCTATGATTGGCCGCCCCCCCAGAACCACACAGGGGGGTGGGGGAGGGGAGGATCAGTTGCCAGATTTAGAAAATAAAAATTCAAGACATCCAGCTAGATTTGAATTTCAGATAAACAATGTATAATTGTTAGTATAAATCTATTCCATGCACTATTTCCTGAATTTGCCCTTTTATTCTTCCCTTCCCCAAGTTTCACTTTGCAGCTCCTAGGCCGTCCCCTCTGATGGCCACAATACCCTGTTATACTTCACAGCTAACAGATTTCTCCAATCCATCATCAAGGTGGCTGTGTTCTTTATTTCTTTCTCCTTAACTTTAATAATCCAGTTTAGATCATTTCAGAACTACACAGTAAGTGACACAAATAAGAAGGCTCATGTACGCTTTGCAGTCATTTATTATTTATGTCCTCTTTACCTCTGTTGAGGAAAAAACAACTTTCTTTGCCTTCTCTCTTTTGCCAGATACTCCTAAAATAACCCTAATAATATTTAGTGTTTGTATAATTCTTTACAACTTAGCACGCATTTTCACATTCATTATTTTATTCGAGTATCATAAATTATCATAATTAGTGAGTTAAGGGGTTAGTTGGCACTATATAATATAGTCCCCCATTTCAAAGATGAGAAATTAAAACTTTGAAAGTTAGGCTATAAAAGCTAGTGTGGATTCAAAGTTGTGGACCCAGGGCTTGGACAATGTGTTCTTTCCGTTACATCAAGGGTCAGCAAACTTTTTCTGTAAAGGACTAGATGGTAAATATGTCAGGCTTTGTACACCATACGATCTCTGTCGAAACTACTAAACTCTGCCACTGCAACACAAAAACTGCCCTAGTCAATACATACACGAATAGGTAGATGATTCAATAAACCGTATTTGCAAAAAAGGTCAACAGGCCATATTTGGCCCACAGGCTGTAGTCGCTATACCTCCTCTGTACCACAGAATAAACTCTTTTCAATCTTTATGAGTCTATCAAAATTTGCCTCCAGTTGGGATGCCATGATTTTGACCTGTATCAATATTAGATCATTCTACTGATTCTTTCTTTCCTTCTCACCTCTTATATGTTAGTATTGTTTGGACAATAACAGACTTGGCTTCCCACTACCCCCTTGGTCCCTCCTACACTATGGCAAAGTTTTCTCTCATACTGTGAACTTGCCCAGCTAAGCCAATCCTTCCTTCCCTGGATCCTTCTTTACCTGCATGTGAGATTAGTTCTGACGGGCCTTGTGAGGAGGCACCTTTCTGGGACAGGCCATTCCCCGAGGCCCCCAGGATTAACCAGGATCCATCACCCTTCCAGCTTCCCCTCCCTCTGGGTTTCAAGGGCCTCGTCCCTTGGGCCTTCCTCATGGCAATTTGGTCCCAGGGAAATTCATGCCATGGAATGGTAATTTCACTAGCAGGCCTTCCAGTACCTCCTTCAGCTCTGGGCCATGGAAGATGGTGACTGGTTTAGTTCCATCTTCTGCCTACAGAGTAGAAGACTGATTCAAATGCTCCTCCTAGGGAGGGCAAGTGCCCCCTCGAGCAAACCAGCTGGTTTGGTTAATACCCTTCACTGTTTATAGATCCTGGGACAGTGAGGGTTGGGGACTGTGTATAGCCAGCCTCCTCCTGGGCCAGGAGGCCAGTTGCTTAGATGACTGGATTTGCAAATCCTCAGAAGTAGTGACTGCCCACCTGGAACCAGAATTCTCCATTATAGGAGCCCGTGGAACATGACTGACACCTCACGTAAGGGATTCCAAGTCTTTAAATAGGCTTCTAGATGCATGTATGTATATACACACCCAAGCATAGCGTCAAAAGAGATTATAAAGATCAAGTTGACCAAACCCCTGCTTTACAAATAAGGAAACCGAACCCCAGAGAAATCACCTTAGGTTATCATGATGCCAAGTGGTAAAGATCCATACTGTCTTTATAAACAGTATCCATACAGATGATGAGGAACTTGATCAATGAAACTGATATTTACAACTATAAAGCTTTTCTTTAATATCAACATATTTTATTTTAAATAGGAGGCAGGGAACATGCTTAACCCAGCATAGCTCAAAAGCCATGCATGAGATCAACTTTTTCAGAAATATTTGAGATTTGGCCTTCTCAAGGCTTAAATGTGCCCCAAAGGTAGAGTTCTTTGGGAACACCAACAACCCCTCCAGATGTCTTCATAAGGTCTCCAAAAGGGTCAAGAGAGACAGCAAAGCATAGAGGGTACAAGTAACACTTGGGCTCTGAATGCCCTGGCTCTAACATTTAGAAGTTGTGTTACTTTGAGCAAATAATTTAATTTTTTAAGCCCAGTTTTCTCATCTGTAAAAGGAATATAATAATAGTATTTATCTCATGGAGGTGAGGTCATAATTAAATGAGATAATGTGCACAGAGCACCTAACGTAAGGCTGACTTAGTAGCAACTACTCAATAAATATCACTATTACTGCAATTGTTGTTGACACTTTGGGCTTTTTGCCTCAAGTCCAACTCTAATTTTAAGTTGACCACTCTGCCTACTTTTCCAACTGTGAAACAGAGGTAATAATTCAGCAGGAGAGATGGGTAAGTAGAAGTTAGTTACGACCTGGGGAAACAGCTCTGGCTCCTTGCCCAGACCTGGCCCAAATGACCTTCAGGCTAAGAGACAGGGTGCATTTTCTAAGCTGGGTCTCCTCTGAGAGGGTGGCCTCCAGGCCAGGACTCAGGCTTTCTGAAAGAGGTTAGGGGTGGTCACAAATCAGAGGTTCAGAGAATTAGGGGAACAGACCAGGAAATGTGGAAGATACTCATGCACAGTTTTTCTTTGTGGATAATCTTTCTGGCAATATGATTTTTAGTCAAATTGTGTCATCCTTTGAAAGTCCTGCAGGTTGAGGGCAAAAGAAATCAGAGAATTCTTACAACACAAAGACAAAGGGCTCAGGATGGACCCTGGATAAAGGTCATGCTTCAGGGGTACCTCAATAGACCAGACTGTAGTATTTGCAATATCTTCATACCATTAAAAAAAATTACAAAGAAAAAAGCAGACTGCCTAGAACTTCATTTTCCTAGTAAGGGAAGAAACATGCTACACAGAACAACCCTTTCTCCTTCTCCCTGGGTTACTTGGCAGCTACAGAAAACACATGACAAAAAGTTCCAGAAGAGCTTCATATTGAGTTTGAAAAGTACAAATTCCCACAACAGTGAGTGACTAAAGTAGCAATATTTTAGCCCTTCACAGGAATCTGGTTATTATTACCATTAATGCCAAGGATCTTGTTTCTATTCTTTTTGATTTAAGGTAATTTTCTTTGTAAAAGGCCTGCTTTGTTAAACTCTACGCAGTTACATTGGCTTCAGCAGAAAGAGGACTGGACCTGTTGAGAACGTATCATGTTGTACTGAAACTCTAGAGGACCTGCTTGTGAAGAACCACCTTTGTTTCTGCTCTGAACCTGATGCGGTTCTTCGGTCTTCGTTTTCTAGTTCAGTGCCCTAATTTCAGCATTGTCCACTCTGACGGTGATATCTCTAGCGGAACATGACGGTTTCCAAGGACAGTCTCTAAGAGGCTGCACCTACCTGGTCAGGCTTGGCTATGACCCGGCCAAAGAGACTCAGTCAATGCTCATGTGTAGAAAGTGATCCCATGACTCAGGGCCCATCTTATAGGCAATGAAGAGGGACAGATACCAAAGGGTGAAATATCTAGCTCAGGGGTTCTCAACCAGGGCCAGTTTTGCCGTGTTTTGCCCAGTTTGGGCAATGTCTGGAGACATTTTTGATTATCACAACTTGGGCCGGGGGAGGGGTTCTACTGGCAGCTAGTGGGTAGAGGTTAAGAATGCTGCTAATCATCCTACAAAGCACAGGAAGGTCCCACACCAAAGACTTATTCAGCCCTAAATGTCAATAGTGCTGAGCTAGAGAAACCCTGAGACAGACAGAGACACAGGAGCCCTCAAGGGCTGGCCCTGCCCACCTCCCCTCACCATAGTTTTTACCTGCTTCCCCTCACTCCCTGAACTGCAGGCACACAGACTCCTGGACCGCACTGTGTTCCCTCAGCAGATTCGGGACCCTCTGCCTGCCAGGCTCTTCCCTCTCCCTCCTTCTAGTTAGTGCCTTCTCATCCTCCAGATCTCAGCGCAAGAGATGGCAAGCCTTTCCATCAAGACCAAGTCAAGGGCTTCCCTGGTGGCTCAGTGGTTAAGAATCCGCCTGCCAATGCTGGGGACACGGGTTTGAGCCCTGGTCCAGGAAGATCCCACATGCCGCGGAACAACTAAGCCCGTGCGCCACAACTACTGAGCCTGCGAGCCACAACTATTGAGCATGCGTGCCACAACTACTGAAGCCCGCGCACCTAGAGCCCGTGCTCCGCAGCAAGAGAAGCCACTGCAATGAAAGCCCGCGCACCACAGCAAAGAGTAGCCCCCAATCTCTGCAACTAGAGAAAGCCCGTGTGCAGCAACAAAGACCTAACACAGCCAAAAATAAATAAAAATATAAATAATTAATTTTTTTAAAAAAAAGACTAAGTCAAATCCTCCATTACATGCTCTCTATCTTTTATTCTTTCTTTTTTTCAAGGATTTTGAATGTGTCTTTATGGCTTTTTTGGAACTCCTTAAGCTCCCTGCCTCTTAGCTCTTAAAAGTATAGGCTAACAGCACTAACTCTGGAGCCGGGTGGCTTGTGTTTGAATCCTTACATGTTCTAGTTGTATGACCTTAGGCAAGTTACTTAACTTCTCTGTGTCTCTTTTCTTACCTTGAGCATGAAGATAATAACTGTCTCTAGTTCATAGGGATGCTGTGAGGATTAAGTGAGAGGTGCTTGTAAAGTGTTTAGAACAGTGTCAGGCCCATTGTGAGCACCATATAAAAGCTTGCTATGATTATTACTTCAAGAATTAAAAACTGCCCTTCTGAGACGTGGAACTACATAGGAAAGATATGCAGCATTTTCTCTTCCCAGTAGCATGACCCTGCATCACTGCCTTTTCTCTACCAGGGGAACCAGGGCTCAGATCATTTGAGGCAAGGGAATCAAAGTCAATGCTTTCTATATACAGATAAAGAAGTTGAGATCCAGAGAGGTTAAGGGATTTGGAAAAGTCACATGGCAGTTTTCTTTCTACCGGATCAGTCTCTCTCTCTCTCTCTCTCTCTCCCTCCCTCCCTCCCTCTCTCTCTCTCCCTCCCCTCCTCTCCCCCCTCCCCCCATCACCTCTCCTCCCATCCCCACTTTGAGGCGATAACTGGTAGGATTCCTGATCTACACTAAATGAATATCCCATAGCAACTATCTGCATCTGACTACAGGTCCCAGCTCCCCAGGCTTTCTACAAAAGACCTGGGAGTTATAAAATCCATGCTTATCAGAACAAAGCACACCAAACAGAACACAGTAAAGTTTCTAATCAGAGATTTAAGGTGCTTATACAACAGCCTGGAAAAAAAAAAAAAGAAAAAACTAGGCCTGAAAAGAAGAGTAGACCAAGGGCAAATAATTACCTAAATAACTTAAGAAAACACTGAGACAGTCCCCTGAAGTTTTCTGCTATTACATCATTGATCCTGAGACAGGGCTGTGGAATGTCTCTGCAGGGCTCCCTGGGCAGAGCCATATCTCATTTGTTTTAACTCCCTCAGTTGCTACTTCGCTCTTTGACACTCTCCCAGTCTCTCATGGCTGTTCTTACTCTTTTTCCACCCCATACAGATTTTTGTAAGCTTACTCTTTGCCAACACTGTTGTGTTTTAGCCCAAAGAGTCCCTGGGACCCTAGACTTCATGGAGAGGAGTGTGGTGTCCAGTCTGTGGAGTGGCAACACCTCTGACCTCTTGGTCTGGCCATTACCTTGGGAGCCCACGCCTGTCTGGGGTTCTACTCTTTAGAAGGATGTGAACAAGCTGGAATAGCATAAGAGAAGTATAATCAGGATAAGACACTTCGTCACATGAGGACGACAGGGTAGAAAAAACCTGCGGTTGAATATAAGAGCTGTCTTCAACAATTTGAAGGGCTACTGGGTTTTCAGGTTTCAGCAACATTACAGAATGAGCTAATGTGAACTTCTAATTCTGCTAAAAAACACTAAAAATACTGGTAAAATATAGCAAAAAAAATTGTAAATAAATATAGCTAAGCTCATAAGAATAAAGTAAAATCTCTAGGTGCCAGGGAAAAAAAGGGGGGAACTTCTAGTCAGAGTGTCAAGCTTTACTGATGCCTAACGGTCCCGGGAGATATTGACACAAATGTCTAGAGGCTGGGGTTTTAAAGCCCACAAAAGAGCAAAAGATGGAGCTTTGGGGTCCTGTAATGGAGACTCTAGAAGCATTAAGTGGAGACTCTGGGGGGATCATTGTTTCAGTTTAAGTCCCACTCACAGGCCCAGGAAAACCCCAGTGATATGTACCTCTTTTCAGAGTTGCAGGTAAAGAAACAAAACTACCCCTAAGAAACAAAACCTCAAATCATCACTAAACACAAGAGTGTTCTCCAAATTTGCACTCCTTACCTGGTGTATTTGTCATGGTTCTTCAGAGAAACAGAAACAATAGAATGTGTTTATATATAGAGAGAGAAATTTATTTTAAGGAATTGGCTCATGCAGCTGTGGGGACTGGCAAGTTCAAAGTCTGCAGGGTAGACCCGCAGGCTAGAGAATCAGGGAAGTATTTATGTTGCAGCTCAAATCCATGGCAGTCTGGAGGCAGAATTTCTTCCTCAAGGGATCTCAGTCTTTTTCTCTTAAGGCCTTCACTGATTGGATGAGGCCCACCCACATTATGGAGAGCAATCTGCTTGACTCAAAGTCTACTGGTTCAAATGCTAATCACATCTAAAAATCACAGCAACATCTAAACTGGTATTTGACCAAAAACTCAGTATCATGGTCTAGCCAAGTTAACATATAAAATTAATCAGCATCCCTATGCAAATTGTAAACCAAAAAGTTAATTAAAAAAAAAAATTTGTCTTCAACTGCCCCCTTGGAGCAGGACAAATGAAAAACTTCTCTGCAGAGAACCTTCCCTATTTCAAGGGGGAAAAAAAACAGCTAAATATGTACTCACAACCAAAAATTACAAATCACCATAAGGGAGACTGGAAGATAAATGAGAGTACTATTACCTCAAGAATTTAAAATGAAAGAACAAGCTAAAAGAAACCACAACATATGTTTAAAATGTTAAAGAAATAAAAAAATGACAAGAAACCATAAGGAATGAATACTGGAAAAAAAAGATAAATCTGAAAAAGAAACTTCTAGAACTTCTAGAAATAAAAAATGCAAAGGATAGAGTAAACAGTAAATTAGACAAAACTGAAGAGAGACTTAATGCACCAAAAAAAAAAGGATCATAGAAAAGTCTCCAGAATATAGCATAAAACCACTAAGAAAATTAAAATATAAAGAGAGAACATATGACTTGAAGAATAGAACATGAAGGTCCAAAATGAGTGTGTTATGAGTACTAGAGGGAGAGATTAGAAAGAAGGAGAAGCAATATTCAGAGATGATGACTAAGAATTTCCTAGATTGATGAAAGACAGATCTTCAAACTGAAAAGTCACTTAGGGACCTGAGCAAGATAAATAAACATAAAAATACACCTAGGCTCATTATAGTGAAACTGCAGAGCACCAACAAGAGAGAAAAATCATGAAAGCACCAGGAAGCAAAGAAAGATCACCTATAAGAAAAAATAGACAGAAGACTTGGCATCAGCAACCATAGAGGCCAATAGAATAATTTTTTATGTTGAAGGAGAATAGCTATTTTTATAGAACATCACACCAAGGTCAACTATCATTCAGGAGTGGGGATTTTTTAAAAAGACATCACGGCAGAAGACCTAAATAGACATTTCTCCAAAGAAGACATACAGATGGCCAACAGGCACATAAAAAGATGCTCAACATCACTAATTGTTAGAGAAATGTAAATCAAAGCCACAGTGAGGTATCACTTCGTACCTGTCAGAATCAAAAAGCTACAAATAATAAGTGTTGGAGAGGGGGTGGAGGAAAGGGAACTCCCCTACACGGTTGGTGGGAATGTAAATTGGTACAGCCACTATGGAAAACAGTATAGAGGTTCCATATAGAGTTACCATATGATCCAGCAATCCCACTTCTGGGTATATATCCTGAAAAAATGAAAACCTTAATTTAAAAAGATATGTGCACCCCAATATTCATAGAAGCACTATTTACAATAGCCAAGACATGGAAACAACCCAAATGCTCATCAACAAATGATTTTGGTTTAAGAAGATATGGTATATATACACGATGGAATATTACTCAGCCATAAAAAAGAATGAAATATTGCCATCTTTCATACTAAGTCAAGTAAGTCAGAGAAAGACAAATATTATATGATATCACTCATATGTAGAATCTAAAAAATAATACAAATGAATCTATATACAAAGCAAAAACAGACTCACAGACATAGAAAACAAACTTATGGCTACCAAAGGGGAGAGGGAGTGAAGGAGGGACAAATTAGGAGTATGGGATTAACAAATACAAACTACTGCACATAAAATAGATAAGTAACAAGGATCCACTGTATAACACAGGGAACTATATTCAATATCTTGTAATAACCTATATATATAACTGAATCACTTTGCTGTACACCTGAAACTAATACAATATTGTAAATCAACTATATTTCAATTGAAAAATGCTTTTAAAAAAAGACACCACATCTTCAGAAAAGGACAAAAGAGTTTATCATTTATAGAAGGAAACTGAGCTGAGAGGAAGGAGTAAGATGGAAGAAACAATGGTTAGTGAAGAAATGGATGAGCATGTGGATAAGTCTAAGTACAAATTGACTATAAGATAGCAATAGCAGTAGTGATGTCTGATTTTTGCAGAGTTTAAAAACAAAGTAGAGCTAAAATGCTAAATAATAACATGAAACTTGAGATGGAGTGATTAGAACAAGAACATCCTAAAGCTGTAGAGATTCAGGGGTGGGTTAGTGAGGATGGGAGGGAGACGCAAGAGGGAGGGGATATGGGGATATATGTATATGCATAGCTGATTCACTTTGTTATACAGCAGAAACTAACACAACATTGTAAAGCAATTATACTCCAATAAAGATGTTAAAAAACAAACAAACAAACTCATGGAAAAAGAGATCAGATTTGTGGTTACCAGAGGTAGGGGGTGGGGGAAGGGATAATTAGATGAAGGCATTCTAAAGGCACAAACTTCCAGTCATAAGATAAATAAGTACTAGGGATGAAATGTACAACATGATAAATGTAATTAATACTACTGTACATTACATAGGAAAGTTAAGAGAGTAAATCCAAATACTTCTCCTCAAGGAAAAAAAAATTTTTTCTCTTTCCCTAAGTTTGTATCTATACGAGGTGATTGGATGTTCACTGAACTTACTGTGGTAATCATTTCATGATATATGTATATCAAATAATTATTCTATATACCATAAAACATATACAGTGCTGTATGTCAATTATATCACAATAAGATTGGGAAAAAAAGAATGAACTGCAAAAAAGATGTAGAAATTCAGATAAATTGTAAGATTACTACAGTAATATACATGAGTTATAGATACTTGGAGCTGCCCACACAGTATATTCTCTTTCTCCTCTCTTATAGTAGAACCTTGATTTTCTACAGGGAAGCTAAAAATACTCACCTTTCCCAACTCCCTTGTAGCTGGGGTAGCAAGGTGTTACAGTTCCAGCCAATGAAATATAACCACAGCTTCCTGGTAGGCTTCCAGGAAAAACACTTTGCCCTTTACCCCTTTCTCTTCTTCCTACCTAGAATGAGCACACAATGACTGAACAAGCAGCAGGCACCCTGTGACCATGAAGAGAAGACAAAGTCACATACTAAGGATAGGAGAAAAAGGTAATAAAAAGAACTTTGGTGCTTGATGATATCCTTAAAGAGGTACACTAAGCTCTATACTGCCTGACTCTGGCCTTTTCTCTACCAAATAACCCTTTCATATTTAATCCATTGTCTTCCATTATTTGCAGCCAAATGCAACACTTAATTGCACAGCATGTTAAAAATTTAAGGATAATCACTAAAAGAAAAGACTTTGAATGTATGTAACTTTTAAAACAGTAAAAGAGAAAAAGATGGACTAAAGAAAACTCAGTCATATAATAGATGACAGAAAAGAAGCAAAGAAGCTAATAGATTAAAACCAAAACATTAAGATATCAATATATACCAGTAACAACTGGATTCCAGTGATGAATATAAATAAAAGGGATTCAGATTACCTGCTAAATGACAGAAATGTTAAGATCAAATAAGAAACACGGCTCTTAAAATATAATATCACAGAAAGAAAGTAATGAGTGGAAAAAATAAACCAAGCAATCATTCGCCAAAAAAAAAACAAGTGATGGGGGCTTCCCTGGTGGCGCAGTGGTTGAGAGTCTGCCTGCCAATGCAGGGGACACGGGTTCGAGCCCTGGTCTGGGACGATCCCACATGCCGCGGAGCAACTAGGCCCGTGAGCCACAGCTACTGAGCCTGCGTGTCTGGAGCCTGTGCTCCACAACAAGAGAGGCCGTGACAGTGAGAGGCCCGCGCACCGCGATGAAAAGTGGCCCCCGCTCACCGCAACTAGAGAAAGCCCTCGCACAGAAATGAAGACCCAACACAGCCAAAAATAAATAAATAAAAATTGAAAAAAAAAAGTGATGAAGCAATACTAAAATCAGAAAAAGTAGAGGAAATGATTACAAAATGATCAGAAGAAGAGCTCTCTAAAAAAATACAACAAGGGCTTCCCTGGTGGCGCAGTGGCTGAGAGTCCTGCCGATTCAGGGGACACGGGTTCATGCCCCGGTCTGGGAAGATCCCACATGCCGTGGAGCGGCTGGGCCTTTGAGCCATGGCCACTGAGCCTGCGTGTCCGGAGCCTGTGTTCTGCAACGGGAGAGGCCACAACAGTGAGAGGCCCGTGTACCGCAGAAAAAAAAAAAAAAAAAAAGAAAATACAACAATCTTAAACTTGGGCACACCTAACAATATAGTCTAAAAATAAGAAGATGGAAAGAAAGAAAAATAATAACAAACTCACCATCACAGTGAGAGATTTCATCTGAAAGCAGACTGAGACAAATGAGTAAAAATTACAGAAGAAAAGGACATTGACTCAGTCTATAGAGGAACATTATGACTTTCACAGCTGACCAAAATTGAAATGGGCTGCCTTGGGACAGAGAGCTACAAAAACATGGAAGTTTTGCAGAATCTGTGTGACCCTCGATGAGGCTGGCATATGCAAGTGACAGACACTTGGCCCCATGAGGGCAGGAACCATGTCTGTTTTGTTCACTCCTATCTACCCAGTGCCTAGAGCAGAGTCTGGCACAGAACAGTCATCATTAAGTGTCTATCAAATGAATGAATGAATGATCCAGATAAGAAAATGGATAAAATCACCTCTAGAGTGGCTTCCAATTCTAAGATTCAGTGATCCTTACATGCCCATTCCTCTGCTCTTTACCCTTACTCTATTCTGAGGCCCAGAGTCACCACAAATCCAGGAGACTTGAGGCTGGCAATGAGAAGTAAGGACAGGGTAAGGAATGGATGGAAGAGTAATATAGAAGCCCAGAGGATGGAAGCCAGCTCTGCAAAGAGTTTCTAAGTGTCCTCCTGCCACAGAAATTCCGCTTGGCCACAGTAATTGCCCTGGCCTTGGGCCTGGAGGGAAGTAGTAGCTGGCCTGCCCATGTCAAGTTTTTCCAGTCAGTATGTCTTGTATGTGCCGCTTACAAGGGTGGAGAAGCAGGACTATAAGTAGGTCACCAGGTCAGTCAGGTCCATAAACCAAGTTTCTCCCTCATACCGGGTTCCAGGACACGTTGAAAGAAGGGGATGAGGTTCCCAGCTTCAGAGATTCCTTAGATCAAGGAGGGACGGGGTCCCTGTACTTGGGACCCTTCAGTCTGATGGAAAGACACAGTCTGGCCCTCATGAAGCCTATTATGGACTGAAATTTTATGTCCCCCCCAAATTTCATATGTTGAAATCCTAACCCCCAATGTGATGATGTTAGGAGGTAGGATCTTTGGGAGGTAATTAAATCATGAGGGTGGAGCCCTCATGAATGGGATTAGTGCCCTTCCGAGACTCCAGAAAGCTCCCTCACCCTTTCACCATGTGAGGACACAGCAAGAAGACAGCTGTCTATGAACCAGGAAGCGGGCTCTAACCAGACATTACCAGAATCTGCTAGCATATTCATCTTGGACTTCCCAGCCTCCAGAACAGCGAGAAATAAATTTCTGTTGTTTATAAAAAAACCCCATCTATGGTACTTTGTTATAGCAGCCCAAAAGGACTACGAGTCTCTAGAACGGATGCCACATACAGTCCCTCTCTTCAGGAAGAAAATCAAATCTAATGGAAGACGCCAGGCCCCTACTCTCAGAGAGCCCTAGTCAGAGCTTTCTGTATCTCTTGCCCTCCCACCCATGCAAGACCAGGGAGGAGGGAAATGGCAGGCCGAGGGACAGGCCCATTTCTGTGATGAATGATGACCGAGCACTGCCACCAACAGTCTCCTGGGGGACATTCCCACAGCCCTGCTGTCGGGGTCAGGGCTCCCCTCCCTCCCTTTCTCCCCACCATGATGCCCGACCCGTTGGAACAATTCCTGAGCCTTGAGCCTGTTTCTAACACAGGAATTTTGGCCCCTTGGTCACATCCTGCTTTCCCCCTCTTTGTTTTTGTTCTTTTTCCCACCCTGTCCCACCCTCCCCCACTGCCATTTCCCAAGCTCACTCCTGGGAGACCAGACCCAACAGCCCACTGGTGATCTTGTTTTACATGAGACATTTCCAAAAAAGACCAAGAAGTCCTTTCCAGGAAAATGCCATTTTTAAAATTCAGCTCCAGACACTGTGGCAACATTAGGAAAACAAAGGACTTGGCAGAAAGGTTTTCTGAATTGGGACTTTCTCTCTAAAGTACCTTTTCCAAATTGTGTCCAGTGGAAACAACTCCAAGGATCAGCTCTGGAGCACCCAGACAACTTCAGACAGACAGACAGTGACCTCTGGTTTTTACATCACCCCAAACCTTTCTTACCAGGGATCACCCTGGGATTTTCCCCCAGGATCAAAGAGAAAGCCCCTCCCAAGGGTTGCCAAAGGAAGCACCTGTCTCTGGAGGGTCAGGAAATGCTGCTGCTTCCTTCATTCAGAGGAGACTGCTCAGCCCCTCTCTCCCCACCATCACTGAGCTGGGGCTGGGGGCCAGGTTGGGGGTCTGGGCAACAAACAGTGCTGAGTCGGAAACTGTCTTCTCTTAACTCCCAAGTGAAAATACAATTTCCCCTGCATATGTGGTGGTATTACTCCTTTTGCATGTTGATGTCATATATATATAACATATACACAATAATAGAATGGCCATTATTTATTAAGCATTTACTGTGTGTCCACCAAAAACCAGTTCTTTATAGTTATGGACTGAACTGTGTCCCCCAACCCCCAAATTCATATGTCGAAGTCCTAAACCCCAGCACCTCGGAATGTAACTGTATTGGTGAAAAGGTCTTTAAAGAGTAAGTAGGTTAAAATGAGGTCTTTAGGGTGGGTCCTAATACAATTATGACTGGTGGCCTTATAAAAAGAGCAAATGTAGACGCAGACAGGTGTGTTCACAGAGGAAAGATCATGTGAGGACACAGTGAGAAGACAGCCATCTACCAAGGAGAGAGGCCTCAGGAAAAACCAAACACCTTGCTGATACCTTGATCTTGAACTTCCAGCCTCCAGAACTATGAGAAAATTAATTTCAGACTCCGGTATTTTGCTATGGAACCCTAAGCAAACTAATACAACAACCCATAAAATTAATATGATTATTATCACCATCTTACAGAGGGCAGAACAGTCTCAAGATGTTATGAAACTGGCTCGGTGCAAATAGCAGAGCCGAAATTTGAGAGTCAATTTGCTGACTCCAGAATACAAACTCTTAAGCCCTGTGTCCAACTGCTCCTCTTCCATGCTCCACTGTGCACGTGCACAGCCTATTTAGCAAGCCAGCCCACAACATAATGGCTTAGAACAGCAATACTTGGGCTTCCCTGGTGGCGCAGTGGTTGAGAATCTGCCTGCCGATGCAGGGGACACGGGTTCGTGCCCCGGTCCGGGAAGATCCCACAGGC
>NC_041225.1:58981423-58991147 GCF_002837175.3 Physeter macrocephalus
GGCTGGGCCCGTGAGCCATGGCCGCTGAGCCTGTGCTTCCGGAGCCTGTGCTCCGCAATGGGAGAGGCCACAACAGTGAGAGTCCCGCGTACAACAACAACAACAACAACAACAACAAAAAAAAAACAGCAATACTTATTTTGCTCAATCATCAGTCATTGGGGTAGGAGTTGCTGGGGACAGCCCATCCACTTGGTGTCAGCTGGCATGGCTCCAAGGCTAGACCAAATTATATGAGGTCTAGCTCACTCACTTGTTTGGTGACTGACGCTGGCTAGCAGATAGGACCTTAGCTGGGGCAGTTGGGCCAGACACTTCATGTGGTCTCTCCACGTGGCTGAGCTTCCTCCTAACATGGCAATTGGTTCCAAGGGTGAGCATCCCAAGAGACAGAGCTGGACAGAAGCTGCATCATGCTTTCTAACCCAGCCTTGGAAGACACACAGCATTACTTTCTCCACATTCTCTTCATTAGAAGCCAATCACTGGGCTTCCCTGGCAGCACAGTGGTTGAGAGCCCGCCTGCCGATGTAGGGGACACGGGTTCGCGCCCCGGTCCGGGAAGATCCCACGTGCCGCGGAGCGGCTGGGCCCGTGAGCCATGGCCGCTGAGCCTGCGCGTCCGGAGCCTGTGCTCCGCGACGGGAGAGGCCACAGCAGTGGGAGGCCCGCGTATCGCGAAAAAAAAAAAAAAAAAAAAAAAAGAAGCCAATCACTAAAGTCAGCCCATGTTCAAGGGCAGAGGAATTCAGTGCTACCTTCTGATGGGAGGAGTGTCAAGGAACAAACTTGCATACATGTTTTAAAACAACTGTAGTACATGTGCCGTTGACATGGTTGTCCATATTTTATGTCAGGTGTTTGATCAGCACCATCATATCGTTGAAAGAGCAACAAGCTGGGGGTCCAAATCCCTGAGCAAGAGCCTCTCAGTTATAAGGGGCCAGGATTCTAAAACCCATGTATGGAAAGAGAAGGACCTGCTTTGGGTTCAACCACCCTCCTCTGTAGGGGACTGAGGTCACTTAACTCCATTCCAGACTCTAAAACAAATGCTGATCTCCATCAAAAGGAATTTTAGGGCTGCTCTTTTTTTGGGGGGGCGGGGACTGCTCTTCTTATGCTTCACATGCCTCTCAGTTATGATCAATTGTGTCCTGCCTTGTCCTTGTGCCTCGTGCCTTTGTGCACTTCCTCGGTGGTGCTCGATACAATGAGCATTACAGTGGTAATGTCAGGCACTCCCATTGGCACTTTATGCTTGTTTCATTTAGCCATCATATTGACCCTATGAAGAAGGTGATATTATACTCCCCATTTTACAGATGAAGAAACTGAAGCTCAGGGGAGGTAAGTAACTTGCCCAAAAGTTAATAAAGGGCATAGCCAGAACTATAGGCTGTGTTCTGACCAGCTCCATTTCCTCCAGGGCCTGGTGTCCTGCTCCCGGACCCCTGCCCGGCATCTAGGGCATCTAGGCTTCCTGTACAGCCCAACTGCCTGCCAGGACACCTGATGGCTTCTGGATTGTCCCTCTCTCTGTTCCACTCACCTTACAGGGCCTTGCCATGCTTCCTGCTGGACTTTGTCTCTGCCCCCATGGTGAACTACTCACCGAACTCTTACCTAGAAACGGCCCCACACTGTGTTCGCCCTTCTGATCTATGTCCCAACCCATCCTACTAATTGGACAGGGCCCTGGCATGGCTAGAGAGCAAAACCGAGCGAAACAGCATCATGAACGAAAAAAAGCGAGACCCTGGAGTCAGGCCAATCTAGATCCAAGTCCCACCTCCACTGATTATTACTCATATGCAAAAATAATGAGGCCCACATTGCCTTACTGTGAGGATTCTTGATGAGTTAATACACGTACAGGGCTTGGCACGGTGCCTAGCACATAGCAAATGGTTAATAAATATTAGTCATCTTCACTGTTGTTATTATCAGTAATATTTGTAAAAGATCCACGAGAGGACCTAGCATATGGTAAGCATTCAAAAAATTAAAGCTGTTAATCTCATTGTTTAAGTCCTGGAAAAGCTACAGGAATTCAGCAAAGGGCCAGATAACAAGGTAGCGAAGACAGAAAACAGGCTGCCCAAGCAAGTGTGCAGATCTGCAGATCTCTGCTTAATCCTAGAGCTGGGGTATGACTGGCCTTGATTAAGTGGAAACGCCTCCCTACAGAACTCCCATCTTCATTTGCCTCAATTAGGAGATGACATGAGCTTCCTGAGCTTGGAAGCCCCAGGGAAAAGGAATTTCAAGGAAGAAAATCAGAAACACCCTCTGTCTGTGTTTCTGCCCAGCATCCTCTGCTATGGCAACGCAGGCCACTGGCCACCACATCCTGCTCTGTCATCCAGTTGTCCTACTGATCTACGGTTTCCCAGGCTTCATCTGAAACTGTAAGCTCTCAGAAAGCTGGTGAATGTGGTCAGAATATGTAACAGTCTCCCAACCTCAAACCCACTCCAGGTTGAGCTGTTAACAAAAACAGCAAGCAGGTGGACAGCAAGCAACCACCAGGTTTATAAGAGATGAGCCATCACACACACACAGCACACACACACACACACACACACACACACACACACACACACACACACACACACACACACACACACACACCCTTTTGAGCATTTGTGAGCTGCAGTACTGGTGGTGCCCTCTTCCATTGTATTTTTCCTGCTGCCATTTTCCCAGAATCCTCTGAGCTCGATCCACTGATGCTCGTAGATCCTGAGCCAATGCTGACCAAGCTGGGAGTGGAGTATAAAGTTTGAACAGACCTGATGGCTTAGAATAAGGTCACCAGCTCAGTTACAGCTGCTTGGCTCCTGTGTTCCTCCTGATTCTCTCAAGCCAGATGATCAATGTGGTGCCAGGTATTTCCCCCAGACCACTCTCATTTCCCTCCTCCAATCAGACATGGAGCTGGTGCCCTCTGGAATGACCTCAAAGAGTCCCCGTTACTGCTCATGTTGCCTCTGAGTCTGAGCTCTTCCTTCTCTACTCCCGGCTTCGTCCACTCCGCATTACTAGACTCCTTCTGCCTTGACTCCTGGTCCCTAATTTTGCCTAGAATCCATTCCTACTCTGTGTCAGTCAGCTATTGCTATAATAATGCTATGTAATAAATAATCCTAAAATCTTACTGGGTTATAAAAATAACCAGTTATTTTTCTCACTTAGTTTATGGACTGGGTGGAATGGCTCTGATTCAGGCTGTGGGTCAGATACAGATCAGTTCCGTATGTCACCCATTCTGGGACCACCAGATACCTGGAGCAGGCTCATCTCATTATGGATGGAAGAAGCCCAAGAAAAGGCTAGTAGAAACATCCCATGCTTCTTAAGGCCTTAACTCAGAACTGGCCACTGTCAAATCCACCCATATCCATTGGCCAAGGCAAGTCAATTGGCCAAGCCCAAAGTCAAACGGATGTGAATTCATGCTCCACTTATTTAGTAGGGTGTGTGCAAAGTCATATGGCAAAGGACATGGACGAATAATTCTGTTATAGGGAAGGTGGGAAGAATTGAGAATAATAAGCCAATCTCCAACATTTCTTAAACAAGAATGCCATTATGAGCTCACCTGAGTGAATTTCTAACTCACTTGCCTGTCAGGCCTCCTCACTCCTTACCCCAGCTCAGGCTTAGGGACTGGCTCTGTGTGGACAGAGCTCCCACATGGAGACCCCTGAGCACTTGACTGCCAGCCATCGGCTGTCACGTGCATCTCCAACTGTGATTTACCACCTGCTTGTCCCTCCTGAACCCTTAGAGAAGCCTACAGCCTAATTAGCTCTTCAGTCCCTAGTATATCCTGGCTTCAGAAGAATCTAGGACCAAGAATTGGGAAGTTGGAAAGCTACTGGGGAACCAAGGCAGCTTCTCTTGCTCTCTTGCTCTCCCTTGCTGTATGTTTTCTCTCTTTGCTCTCTCTGCACTTCAGTTTTCTCTCTGGGAACCAGATTTCTCTGCTCCTCCACCGACATGGTGGAGTAGGGCCTGGGGCTACAGAAGCTCCCACTTTTAGCACCATGACCCAGCTAGTGTCCCACTGCCAAAATCCCAGGGAAAGACCCCAGTCAATCACAGCACAAACACGGTTACCCACCCCCTCCAGATGGAAGAAAAGAGTGCTGTGGTCTTCCAGACACCAACGAAAAAAGCAAGACTCCAAACTGGAGTCCTCTGGGTTGACTCTGGTCAGAAGATGTATTTAGCTTGGCCCACGGGGTTTGAAAATGTTTTGAATTACTTGACAAAATTTAAAAAAGGAGAGTCCACAGATGAATCCAGATTTTTTTCTTAAAAAGTAAAAGATCTCGACTGGAAGGGAGTTCATGGGTGCCTTGTGGGGCCTGATGCTTCGGTTCTGTTTCTTGATCTAGCTGTGAGTTATACCACCTTGTTCCATTTGTGAAAAACTCACCAAGCTGTACTTTTTAAATATATCCACTTCTAATTTGCATATTACACTTTTTTTATTTTAAAAATGTAGAAGATCTGTCAACGCTGGAGCCACATTCCAGCAAGGAGCAAGTCAACTGGAGCTGAGTGGTTTTCCATGTTGCCATATTCCCTGGCACTCCCCACTCTCCTCCCATCACTGAGGCAGATGGTCAGTAGTCATTTATCATCAGTTTGGACTGTATTAGTTTTATAATAGCATTAAGAAGAAAGTAATCCTTTTTTCTTTATATCCATAACTCCATTAAAAAGAGGGAAACAAAAGAGCACCAGAGAGGGCTATGTATTTGCAGAAAAATAACTTTTTTTTTCAGAAGTTAAAAACATTCTTCCATGGACATCATCAAAAAATCTACAAACAATAAATGCTGGAGAGGGTGTGGAGAAAAGGGAATCCTCATGAACTATTGGTGGGAATGTAAATTGATACAGCCACATGGAAAACAGTATGGAGGTTCCTTAAAAAACTAAAAATAGAACTACCATAGGACCCAGCAATCCCACTACTGGGCATATACCCAGAGAAAACCATAATTCAAAAAAGACACATGTGGGCTTCCCTGGTGGTGCAGTGGTTAAGAATCCGCCTGCCAATGCAGTGGACACGGGTCCGAGCCCTGGTCCGGGAAGATACCACATGCCACGGAGCAACTAAGCCTGTGTGCCACAACTACTGAGCCTGCGCTCTAGAGCCCATAAGCCACAACTACTGAGCCCGAGTGCCACAACTACTGAAGCCTGCATGCCTGGAGCCAAAGCTCTGCAACAAGAGAAGCCACCACAATAAGAAGCCCACGCACCGCAATGAAGAGTAGTCCCCGCTCGCTGCAACCAGAGAAAGCCTACACACAGCAATGAAGACCCAACGCAGCCATAAATAAATAAATAAATAAATTTATTTATTTATTTATTTATTTATTTATTTATTTTAAAAAAGACACATGCACCCCAATATTCATAGCAGCACTACTTACAATAGTCAGGACATGGAAGCAACTTACATAGCCATCAACAGAGGAATGGATAAAGAAGATGTGGTACATATATACAATGGAACATTACTCAGCCATGAAAAGGAACGAAACTGGGTCCTTTGTAGAGATGTGGGTGGACCTAGAGAGTGTCATACAGAGTGAAGTAAGTCAGAAAGAGAAAAACAAATATAGTGTATTAACGCATATATGTGGAATCTAGAAAAATGGTATAGATGATCTTATCTGCAAAGCAGAAATAGAGACACAAGCATAGAGAACAAATGTATGGATACCAAGAGGGAAGCGGGGAAGGGGGGGAGTGGGAGGAGTTGGGAGATTGGGATTGACACATACACACAATTGATACTACGTATAAAATAGATAACTAATGAGAACATACTGTATAGCACAGGGAACTCTACTTAATGCACTGTGGTGACCTAAATGGGAAGGAAATCCAAAAAAGAGGGGATATACGTACATGTATAGCTGATTCATTTTGCTGTACAGTAGAAACTAACACAACATTGTAAAGCAACTATACGCCAATAAAAATTAATTTTTAAAAAATCTTCCAAGTTTGATATGCAAATAAAATGTTAGTATCAAAAGAATCCAACCAAAGAAGCTGCGACTAGTATATTGAAACTTAATGATCTAAAAACAAAGGCCTGACGTTTCAACACATTTTTTTTCAATGCAAATAAAACAAGTGATGCAACTGTACAATAAAGTTATGGAGTGAAATAGGTGAGAATACTGCTCAGGCATTGAAACCTTTTATGAAAGCTGAGTCTGTAAAAGGGTATCTACTGAGGAAAGAGGAAATTCATGCCTTGAACAAAAACAAGTATTTGCAAATGGAAGACTAAACAGAAATGCTGTTCTCAGCAAGATGACGACATGGCTGAGAACTTACAGGACAGGTTGTGTGAAAAAGTTCAATCATTTGTGGCATTTCCTAGGGAAGCTTATGAGAGCCCAGTTAAAATAATACCACCCAGTCAGCTATATTTATTTATGGTTCCAAAGAGACTCCGATGTGATTGGAGAACTTTAGGGCATGGTGTCCATCACAGCCACAAGTTCAGGAAATGGCTTAGCTTTGTGTGTTGAGAAGTCTTGAAAAATTTAAAGCAGACAGGTCAAAATTAGTAAGTATGAAACACAGCTCCTGAGATGGTCAGCATTATCAATGACCTTGTTATCAAACTTAAATCTAAGGTGCCAAATTTTGCACAATCATGAAACCTAAACAACTCACCAAGAATTGCCTTACACTAAGTTAAAACAGAAACTATCATGGGCTTACTGAACTGGATTCACTCCCATGGCTGAAAGTATAGAGATTTCAATACTTTGCCTAATGCGGATACACAATAGTAATACCATTCATCTGTTCTAATAATTAAGGCTAATTGGTGTATAATATTGGAGTCTTATTTGCAGTTCAGAGGAACAGTTGAAAAATTATTAACTTGTTTATATCATCGAACAAAAAATATTTACCCAACTCACCAGCAAATATCAAAGTATTGAATTTTTTGGTAAATATCCCAAGCCATCTAAGGCATTTGGGTACTTCTCTGCAAGAATCTTCACAGGTATGCAAATGAGCTACTGAATTTGTTCATTCTTAGTGAAATTATATCTTTGGAAAACTCATTTGACAAAGACTAATCTAACCCACTTTCCTATGCCGAAATCAATTTTCAGAAATGAAAGAGATTGTTCTAACTGCTCTCCCAAAATTGTGAGATTGAAGACAGGATTCCAAAAAAAGGTTCTAATTTTATAAAAAATAAATGCTATTATTCAACTCACCTTTCTTAATTAACAGTGTGCCATAAATGAAATCTTTTGAACCACAATTTAGTCCCCCAAATTGAATGTTGCAACATTGGAATGTCATTATTCTACAAATATCTCAAGAGTAGTTACCCTAAGCATAAAAGCCATCACACAAAGATTCTATCCATGTTCAGCCATGAACAGCTGTTTTCCATTATGAAACTAAATAAAACTATTGCTCTCAGTGAAAGGATTCAAGGCTGAATTCTATACAGCACATCACAACATGAAATGCAAGACCCAACACTGACATATTGGGGCAAAAGAAGAAGTGTCACATTTCTGGTTATAAAGCAAAGAAGTAATGAGTTATGAAAGAAAAAAATTAATAATTAAATATTGCTGGTTTTTTCAAATGTTATGTTTTCTGATTTTGAACTTAGTATATAATCTCCAATATCATACATGTTTGTACTACATTATGTGCTTATGCCACGGTTAAGTAAAAATGAAAGAAAGTTTGATTACATTTCTGGCAGCCTACTTTACTCATTTTTGTTGCATTTCTGGATTCTCTAGGAATCCAAGTTTGCAACCTCTGGTGTACACTATGTAATTTTTTCCTACATTTTTACCATTGAGCCAGTGAGCATGTATTATTTTTCAATGAGATATTTTTTCTAATAAATTCTGAGACTAGTATGTTGAACTAGTAATATTAGAATAAAATACCTCACTGAAAAATAATACATGCTCACTTTCTCAACAGTAAAAGCATAGAAAATCCAGAATAGGAAAAAAAAAAGCCTCCACTTATCTCACCATCTTGAGGTTGCTTACAAAAACCAAAACCAAAAGAAAATGCATTTATAGGAAATATATATGTATTTAAAATGTATTTTTATTAAAAATGCAATTATACCATACATAGTTTTATACATTTTCCATATTGTTAAGTGTTCCACAAGTCAAGATTTTTAATAGCTGCATATTATTCTATATTTGTAATACAACTACCTTATTTGCTATTTTTGCATATTTTTTTCCCATTTTTAAAGTGCTGGTCTTGATAACAGCCCTGGCTCCATCCTTTCCTTAACCATAGCCATGTTTTTACCAATAATATCTTATACTCAGTACCTGACTTTCCACTTGTAGTTTCCAATAAAGGCTGGAATTGGTTCAAGTTAGAATGTGATAATCCTCTGAGGGAGCTAAAAGAATAGCTCAAACTTGTGGGCTCTCCTTGAGCCCAACAACCTTTGGTATTTCCATTGACCCTGAGCTGTATTCTTCTGGATCCTTGGTTGTTGTCATTATTCTTATTGCTCAGAGGGTGACAGGTTTGTTCTGTGTGATGGGGACCTCTGATTTGTTCATTCACCTATGTGGGCCTTCTTGAAGAGAGCCAGAGCTATCCCACAAAGATAAAATCCAAACTATCCAAGTCAGGGGTGACTAAATATGGTTAAAGAGAACACCTCTCTGAGGTTAGGACCAACAGCCAACCGCCACCCAGCCAGCCCAGATACCACGGCTATTTTTACCTTGGGCTTGCGTCACCTGACCTCCCTGTCCCCAACCCACTCCCACAACTATTTGTATTTATCACATATGTCTGTAAATCTCATACCTCTTACTACTAGAAGAGACATAGGAGTAAACAGGATGCCTCCAATCCGCAGGGGAGGCAGCCTTGTCAATAAGGAATGCCTGTTTAATTAGGAAATCATCGTTCACATCCTTGGGAATCTCCCCCCGTTTGACAAGGAGGTGACTCAACCATCAGGAAGCCTCTGGCCCGATGAAAGAAACCCAGTTTGCTGCTATGATCAAAGGCTCCCAGAAAATGTGCTGAGAACATCAAGTGGGCAGTGAAAATAAGCATGTGAAGATAAGCAAGAACTTGCAAAGTTGGGGAAAAGACCTTCAGACCACCTGTTTAAGCTGGAGCTCCAGGACTGAAGAGTAGAGACGAGTGAAGAAGAATGTATTCTATTGCAGCTGGACAAAGGATGTCACGAGCTGACCAGAGCAAAAATCTACAGAATAATTATCTTTAAAAGAAATGATAAAGATCTAAATTGAACGGCATAAGAGAAAGGTTTTAAGTAAAAGAAGATTCGAGATATTCTAAGGATCGCAGATGAGCACATACATTCACCTTCTGTCCTTTATGAGACCCCCATTAAAATTCATTTTTTTAAGAAAGCTTTGTAACTGGATCACTTCTACTTTTTTTATTATTAATTAATTAATTAGTTAATTTTATTTTTTTTAGCTGTGCTGGGTCTTAGTTGCGGCATGCAGGATCTTTAGTTGCGGCATGCGAACTCTTAGTTGCGGCATGTGGGATCTAGTTCCCTGACCAGGCCCCTTGCATTGGGAGCGTGGAGACTTAGCCACTGGACCACCAGGGAAGTCCCTAAAATTCATTTTTAAGGTACTACCTCTTTTTTTTTTTTTTTTTTTTC
>NC_041225.1:58991302-58998649 GCF_002837175.3 Physeter macrocephalus
ACCTCTTTTTTTTTTTTTTTCGGTACGCGGGCCTCTCACTGTCGTGGCCTCTCCCGTTGCAGAGCACAGGCTCCGGACACGCAGGCTCAGTGGCCAGGGCTCACGGGCCTAGCCGCTCCGCGGCATGTGGGATCTTCCCGGACCAGGGCACGAACCCGCGTCCCCTGCATCGGCAGGCGGACTCTCAACCGCTGCGCCACCAGGGAAGCCCCGTACTACCTCTTAATAAGGAAGAAAACGAGAAGGGGTTCTTCAGTAAAGGAAGCATTTCATCCCATTTCTGGGAAACTTAAAGTCCATAGTGGATAATTCACTGAAGAAGCAAAGTAGGTGGCAGAGGAGGAATCCTGACCTCCTAGAACCTTCTTGGCCATACCATGGAGAGGGTCATGACTTGGAGACAGCAGACAAGGTAGAGGATGAAAGTGAGAAGTAAGAGATTAATTCAAAATCTGTATACAGAATGGTAAACGACACTCTGACATCTCCCCTTCCTCAGTGGACAGAATGGCCTACAACCAGGCTCTGAACCCTAGGCTAGAGAGGGAAGAAAGAAAGAGAGAGGAGAGAGGGCAGAGGGGAAGGGTCCAGAGAAGATGAGAAGAGGGTTGAGGGGCACGCTTCTCTAGGGAAATTTTGTTGTCTAGGAAAACAGGAGCAGCAGAGGTTGTTGGTGGTACCCCAGTAAAGAAAGCTCCAGCATCCTGGCATTTCAGAAACCCACAGCACGATGACCAGCTGCTACCCCCAGCCTTCATTCTCACTCCAACCAAAGTATCCAGTGACTACCGATAAACACAGAGCCCCCACGGATACTTCTTTGGCCTTCATTCTCACATATGAACAACAACCAAGGATCCCCAGATTCGGGGGAAAGGCTGCAACATGAAAGAGAGCTGTAGAGAGCTAGATCCTCATCCATCATAGCCAGACGTCAGAAGATAATGTCTGAAGTTGATAAATCAAGGCAAAACAGTATAAGCACATTATTTAGATACACTTTAGATCTAAAAACAGAAACAGATAAAAGTGAACGTCTCTCAGTAGCAGAACAAGGGTAGGAGAGTGGGGTGGGAAGGGCAGACAACTGTTGTTTTTCATTATAAGCCCTTCGGTACTATTTGGTTTGATTTTTTTTTAACTTTTAAAATATTTTGAAGAAAAGGTCACACTGTAGAGCTATTGCCATAAAAGGAATCATCAGAATAATTCATTGCTATGTCATCTTAACGTTTTGTTCCTCTAGTTTTAGTTTTTGTTCCTGATTTTTTTTTTTAAAGCAATCAATGCAAATGGAGATTCTCTAGCAGTTAGTTCCTCTATGTCCATATCGGGTAGTATGTTACCTTATGTTGTAGGGAATTGTTATAGAGAAGGAACCAGATTACATTTCCCCTAAGTAATTTAATGGAGGGTGTTCTTTTTTGTTTGTCAATTAAACAAGGAGAACTAAGAAATTAAGACCTAAAGAATCAGGTCAGAGTCTCCCATTACCCCCAATATTTCTTGAGCACGTACTATGTGCCAGTCAAAGTTCTAGACGCTGGAGATGCAGCAGTGAACAGGACGGACAAGGTCCTGGAACTAACATTCTCGTGGGAGATGGAGGACAAACTATAGACAAAGAAACAAATAAATAAGTGGGGGCAGCATTAGTGTCAAGAGATACACAGAGGATTGAAATGATTTGGTGATAGAGAGTGGCTGAGGAGATACCTTCGTGTAGATGATTAGGGATGGCCTATTTGAGGGATGAAGTTTGAATGAAAAGAAGGAGCCAACCTGTAAAGACTGGGAGCTTGTGGGGTGAGGGCAGCATTCCAAGGAGAAACACTCTAGGTGGAAGGGGAAAAACTTTAATATGACATGTACATGTGTTCTAAGAACAAAAAGAAGGCCATTATGGCCGACCTTGGTAGGTAAGCGGGGATGAGAAGAAATAATTTGCTTGATACTTGATGAGAAGAAATAATGGGATGAGGTAGGAAATGCAGGGACCAGATCATGTTGGGTTTTTAAGCCATAGTAAGGAATTTGGATTTTATTATAACCGTAACAGAAAGCCTTTGACAACATTTAAGAAGGAGAGGGACTTGATCTGATCTAGGTTTTCAAACCACTTCCTACCTGGGATGGTTGGAAGCCAGTTATTTCATGTCTTTAGTTATCAAGCAAATAAGGAAGGTTACAGTGAAATCAAATCAAGTTAGCACAACCTCTCTTAGGAAGACAAGTTTTCATTCATTCATTCAAAACTATTTATTGAGCATTTGCTATCTGCCCAGAACTATGCCAGGAGTCAGAGATATACAAGTCCTCGTCAAAAGGAGACTGTGTGGAAGACTGGCATGGAAGAATAGCATTGAATCAAATACTCGGTGAGGATGAGATTTGAGATGAGAAACTGCAAGATTTTCTTTCTTTGAAAATGTTGTCAGGCCATCTGGATTTTATAGGAACCAAGAAGGGACATCTTCCTTCTCCTGATCTCAAGAAGTGGGGTAAGCTTGCAAAGATGGCCTCCCTCTGTCCAAGCCCTTTGATATGGCCTCCTGTCCTGACCCTGGGCTAGCCTAGTGACTTGCTCTGGCTGATGGAACAATAGCAAGCATAACCTAAATGAAGACTTGAAATGCACTTGCTTGCTCTCTTTTGCTGCTCTTGGGAACTTTGCAACCACCACCGTGTAGATAAACCCACACCAGCTTGCTGGACACTGAGAAACATGAGACCAAGTGTTCTTTACTGCTTCAGATGACTAGAGCTAACCACTAAACATGAGTGTGAGGCCATCCTAGGCTATCCATCCCCAGCCAAGCTAGTCCAGACCAGACAATTGGCCCAGCCTACCCATAGAATAGGGAGAAAGAATACTGTTATTTCAAGGCAGTACTCTTTAGGAGTAGTTTGTTACACAGCAAAAGCTAACTGATACAAGAATACAGAAAAATCAATGTATTTCTCACAAAGGAAAGATCTTCAGGTCGCATACTTCAGGCTAAGGGCTGGCCCCTTCTTATCAATGACTTCTGAATAGCGTCCATCTTTTTCTGCCTAATATCTCATACATCTGTTTATTCTCCCTTTAGACATTCACCTACCTTAGGGGAAGAAAAAATAAAGGCCCTGGTCAAGATGACAACTGACCGTATCAGAGATGTGCACAAAGGGATCTGAACAGGTAACAATGAAACCCAAGTTAAGCGTGTGGTGACAAAGTCAAGGTGGTTGCACTGCAAATTCAGGGTGGGATCGGCAAGAGTATAACAAGGGAGACACCAGAGGGAAAAACACTCTGCGAAGCTCTGCTCTGAACTCTGCCCTATCCAAGAACTCTTCACCCAGCCAAGGGATCTAAAACTCAATGGAGAGTCCATGAGCTCAGTAAGAAAGAGTTTACAGCTTCCTTCCTCAAAAGACTCCAAGATAAACAAAATAAACACCAGTTGGTCTCAGCTGGTCGCATGTTGGCCTGCCTGGAGGAGGGGGATGCCAGAGATAGCTTCTTGAGGTTGCTTCCAGCCATGCGTTTCTAGGAAATAGACAATTATGAAAAACATGGATTTTATTATCGTGACATCGCTAAGGTCTCTGCATAAAGCCTATATTTAAAAATATAAACATATAAGTGAAAAAAAATGTCAGGGGAATAAATATTTGTCTTAAAAGAGACCATCTGTTTCAAATTTTTATTTAAAAAAAAACCCAGCATGTGTTTTATTTTAAATTTGTATGTATGTTGTTATCCTTGGGTTAAGTATTAGGTAAATAGACAGAAGCATTGAGAATCCATTTTCCAGCAAATTTTGGTTAGAAATCCTTGCACACGTGACACAGGAGATAATTTGGGGGCTAATTGGAGCTTTGTGGGCAGCCAACTCCTTGCAGCCCTCTCCCCAACTCAGTCCCTGTGTGATGGGGATGAGGACTTCCCTGGCACTGGTGTTTGCTCTGGACAAGATGGCATTTTACACCTCAGCCAACACAATACACTCCCAGGCCACAGCTCTGAACTGCAGGTGTGACCAGCATGGCAGAACCACAGAACCCACTTTTGTGTGGGCCTGAGATGCAGCCTCAAAGCTCAGTCAGTTTTTTTAACATGTTACTTTTTTATATTAAAAGGAGTAAAGAGTGCAATTACAAGCCTCGGAGTATGAAGAAATGGTTGCACCACATATAATGGCCGAAGAAATAGTATTCAGAACATCTAAAGAATTCCTACACATCAATGAGAAAGATGTAAAATTCAGTACAAAATATGCAAAAAACTTCAACAAGAAATTCATTTGCAGTAACATGGATGGACCTAGAGATTATCATACTGAGTGAAGTAAGTCAGACAGAGAAAGACAAATACCATATGATATCACTTATATGTGGAATCTAAAAAAAAAATGTTACAAATGAACTTATTTTCAAAACAGAAACAGACTCACAGACTTCGAAAACAAACTTATGGTTACCAAAGGGAAAAGATCGGGGGGAGGGATAAATTAGGAGTCTGGGATTAACATATACACACTACTATGTATAAAATAGATAATCAACAAGGACCTACTGTATAGCACAGTGAACTCTACTCAAAGCTGTCAATGTGAATGCAAAGCCTGTTTGGTAGTTGTAACCGGGCTCGCTGGGGTGAGGTTAGGGTGTCAAAAATAGCTTTGCAAAGATGATTGTGATCTGGTCTTGATGGATGAATAGGGGAGAAGAATGGGAGAGAGATCATTTCAGAAAGAGGGTACAACAGGGAATCTCTAAAGGGGTCTGGTAGATTTTAAGAAATGGCATCAATTTGGGGCAGCTGCAGAGGAGGAATGGCTGGAGATGAAGCTCCAGTAGTGGTGCTGGAAACAGTGGACAACTTTAACTTTTTGTCTGTTCATCCTTTCCTGTTAGGAACTGCCCCTCCCCCCATTCATTCCAGGTGATTCTCATAGGGCTGTCAAGCTCTCCATTCAGAACACGCCACCACCCCGGACACAGCCATTGGCCCAAGAGTGGTCACATGACCCAGTTAGAGCCAAACATTTGGTTTGGTTTGGTTTGCAGGGGGACTGATCCTTATGATCCCTACTGATCCCTAGCTTTCACAGAGAAAACTCTGTGAAGAAGAGCTTTCTCCTTCCTCCTAAGATTATGGGCTGAAAGGACCCAGTAAGGCATCCTTCTCTTTCCCATGTTATGGAGAGTTTTTGTTTGCGAATTAAGACCAGTACAGTGAAAAGCAGAAAGGAAAGAAAGAAAGATGATTGACATTATTTGAGCTCCTGGGTCTAACTACACCTAACAAGGTGTTTCCATTTTTACTAAAACTGGTCAGAGTTGGGTTTCTGTCTCTTGCAACTAAGAAATTATTGGCTAGTACAGTTGAAGTTGGAAGCCAAAATTAAACTTGCAACAAGAAGCAGACAGCCCTACCTGATAAAGGCAAGAGTCCAATGGTTCCCCGTGCTAGAGAGCTAGCTTCCCACCAAAATACATGCTCCCACTCTATCACATAGGGTTGTTACTGGAAAATGGATGCCCAGCTAAGGATTACATTTCCTGGCTCCCACTCCCTGGCTTGCATCTAGATGTGGTACAAGATGAATTCTTGGAATATGAGCAGAAGTGATATGAATCATTTCCAGAACAAGGCTTTAAAAGCGGACTTGCCTTCTACACTCTCTTTAACTGTTATGCCTGGACGGGGATGGTGATGAGACGCCTTGGAGAATGATGGCACCACAACATGGAAGGAGCCTGTGTCCCCGAAACACTGCACTGAGAACAGTCACCACCAAAAAGGAGCACCTGGTCTGAACAGCTAATGATAGCAAGAAATAAACTCCTTCTGAGTTTGAGCCATTATGCAGCTTGGAGAGCTAGCTGTTACAGCAGCTGGGGTTACCCTAATTATTACATCTCCTTCAATATTCTGGAAGTTTTGCAACCCCCAAAGTCTGCTTCCTATGGTTTTGCTCTCCAATGCCAGAATTCCTCAGATTAGTGACACCTGCGGGTGAAATCCACCGTCACAAAATCTGTTAGTTTCATGAATTTATGGAGAACCTACTACATACCAGGCGGTGTACTAGCTGTTTAAGGCTACAACGGTAAATTAGATATGACATAGTTCATTAATTCTAAGTCATAACCAATTATGAGACATACCATTACTGTATGTACCACTAAAAAAAGTCATGTACCACAGAAAAAATATATTGCCAATGAAACAATGACATGCCACCAAAAGCTATCCTAATTTCAGAAATGTAAAAACTTGGGGGGTGGAAATGTATATCTTAAAACTGATGCAACACAGCATTTCTTACCTTCAAGAAGCTGAAGATCTTATGAGAGAGCAGATAAGCAAATAAATATGTTCCATACAATATAAATGTATTAACAGGTAGGTAGACTGTTCAGCTGGAATCCAGAAAAAGAAGTAATTGACGTTAACCATAGAAATGGGGAAGTCTTCACAAAGGTGACACTGGAGCTGAGTCTTGAAAGAGGAAAGGGGGAGAATTTTGCCAGGAGAGCCTCCCCTGGGCTACTGGGGGCAGCAGGTCTTTTAGATGCCTTCTCCAAACCTTCAGAGAGCCTTTCATGAATCTCCAGAGACTATGTAGAATCTCAAAATACTGTAGCAGTAAATTCCAACCAGACAGCTTCACTTTCTGGATAAATGGAGGCTAATCTTTCAGGTGCCAAGGCATAATTTTAACTGGATATTTTTAGTGGAAAACCTTCCAAAATGTACCATAGTAAACCCTTGGCATCTGAAAGAGGTACATCAGGGGGTCTTGGTGAATCTCCAAATTCACAAATGCAGCTAAGCCTGGACAGACTCCTGGCTTGCTCGGGAATCACATTTAGATGGAAAGCCACAGGTATCCTATGTGCAGCCTGGAAGCACACACCACCCTCCCTTTCCACTTACTCTACAGTTTTGCCTCTCGCTTGATGAGCAATTACATGTAACTGGTATGTTGACCACGCATGACTTATGATGTAATCAAAGCACAATTTTATTTTCATCTCTCATTATCCCTTTAAACCTGACTCCACGTGGGCAGTCTTCCTCTACTGCGAAATAAAACGCCTTGTACGTCCACGACTTTTTAGTTCAGTCTTAGGTTGTTGACACACTAAGTCACTCACTAAGTGACAGACACAGCCCTGATTCAGTAAGTTGAATGCCCGTTTATGTATAAAGATTAAACTTGATTTAAGAGCAAACGGACTTCCCTGGTGGCACAGTGGTTAAGAATCCGCCTGCCAGTGCTGGGGACACGGATTCAAGCCCTGGTCCGGGAAGATCCCACATGCCGCGGAGCAACTAAGCCCGTGCGCCAC